>NC_043984.1:22735514-22855514 GCF_902150065.1 Myripristis murdjan
CCAACAAGTCTTGGTACATCAACAAAGGATTGCAGTCTCTCTTCAAGAGAAATTAGACAAACGGATAAATCACAAAAAATAAAAAAACAAAACGCTGCTCCAATAGTCACTGGGAGGACACGGCACAAAATTCAACGCCCATTTCCTAGTATGTCACCTCCTGTTCACACAATAACCAGGAGGTAGACAGTTCCCACTGCATTCTGAGGGACTGCTGCATGCTGCCTCCTGTCAGTCCTCAGTCAAAGCAAAGAGGAGGGGTTCAGATCTGTGTGTGGTGGTGTGTGTGTCCAGGCGGTGTGTAGGGAGGTGGCGCTGGGTTGGGTTTGATCCCTCGGCTCTTCATGTAAGAGATGAATTGGTCAGGGATCTCTGCCAACACATCTTTAGCGAGCCGCGCCATGCTCAACACATGGTTGCCTGTCCGATCCATATAATCTCGGAAGGGGACAAACTGTGAGGCAGGGAAGAAAAGACAAAATCATTGGTTTATATAAAAAAAAATTCTTACGCAAGTGAAGACCTTCACCTAAAATCTTATGCTGATGATTAATGTGGTTTGACAAATGATGATTTTATAAGGAATGAAACAATTTTTCTTCTTTCTTATATTTGTTGTATTGATCCATTTAATGTTATTATTTGTTGTGTTCATTTTTCTGAAGATATATAATTCTCTCTTATAGTGTTGATAGGTATATTGCCTACTACTGTTCCTGTGCAATGTTTGGATAACATGCTGTTGTAACAGGAATTTCCCAATTTGGGATCAATAAACTACATCTATGTATGTATGTATGTATGCATATATGTACATATCTATATATCTATCTAATCACAATAAAAATGTCAACATCTTAATAGGCCTTGAGTAAACCTTTAGAGAACCCCAGTTTCTTCTCCAGACTGGTCTGTCTCTCATAATGCAGTATGGAAATGTGTTCAGTTTTGTGTTGATTCATGTAAAGCTACAGTAACAACAATTCTTTACAATGCATGTCAGTGAACTTTGGGCTGCAGGGTGGCATCTTAAAGGTGGAGACGTCTTAAAGGTGCAGTATGCAAAATTGCCAAGGAGCAATTTAAGAGAGCAGGTTTAGGCTCAACTGACAAAAACGTGGAATAAGCAAGAAGTTTGATGATTGGGTTTACAGGTTTCTCATCATCAGCTTGACTCACTGATACAGGATGTGCTTATTCCACATTTTGAGTGTTAAAGGGTCATCACTGAAACCAACCCTTGGCAATTTTGCAGTGCACCTTTAACCGGAGGGCCTGGGTTCAAGCCCTCAATGCTGCCAGCTTCAGGGTTTCCTCCAGGTACTCAGGTTTCTTCTCTCATTCAAAGACAAAGAAGTCAGGCAGACTGCACTTTAATTTACTCTCAAGTGTGTATGTTTGTGTGTGCCCTGCGATGGACTGGCAATCTAATTTCTCATGAGTATGGAGCTTAACTCAAGTTAAGAGCGGCAGAAGACTGGCTTTAACTTTTCTGGCTAAAATGCCATAACTTGAATTAGACTGCATAAACAAAATCAAACACAGGATAATATATTGAAACAGATTCAGGCCAGGGTCTATCTGAAAATGTTCAGATTGAAGAAAAGGTCACTGGGACTCTTAAGAACATCTGCAGAGCCGTGTGTACATCGTGAGTCATTTGTTGACCTCCTCTTTACAAGTATAGAAATTTAACATTTGTGTGTTACTGAAAAACTTTACATGACCATAAGAACTGAGGTAACTCTATTCAGACACAGCTGTTTGAGAAAATCAGTAACTTTCAGTTTAAAAGTTTCTCTCTGGGGTTTATTATGTAAATTACATTGTGTGCTGTAAAGTATTTCTTACTAAGCCAGATGTTATTGAACATTTCAGCATATGAGTGGGCTCTAAAGATGGGTGGTCACTGTAAAGATTTCTAGGAACACTATTGTATTCTGGTTGCATTTTAATTCAAAGTCTGTCATCAGTTGCATAAGTAGCTGTAATGTAGATATGTACAGTGATTATAATCAGAAATTCTTTGATGATGTAATGTAGCCTGGGAAACAGACAAACCTGCATGTTGTATTTGATCTGCCACCACTCCAGTTCTGACAGATTTCCACCTGACCTGGCCTGGACCAAGCCCATCACAACTGTTTATCTAATTTGGGGCAGGTTTGATACGATGACTGACAGAGGAGTGCTGTTGAGTCTTTTGAATCCGCTATTGTGACAGTGTTAAACTAACTGGACAGAATACTTTCTCTAAAACAACAAACAAACTGCTCTTAAACGCTGAAGTCTGTTTACATTTTTCTGTTGCTCAGTGTTACGTCATGTTTCGTTGCTCTGATTGGTTGGAGGTCTATCCAACTGTGTCCAGAGGCATTTTGGTCTGCGACCGTTGACAACACCCCTCGGAAATCACAAATGAGCTGAGAGATTCCTGACTAACTCTCATTTGCGATTTAGTATACTCACCTGAACAATGTCTCTCTCTGCCAGCTTCCCTCGGGATGAAATCCGTATGTCATCACCATCCAGCTCTACCATAGCTTGAAGACACAAGTACACACACACACACACACACACACACAGGCCCCCGCATGCAGACAGAGGAGATGTAATTCAATAAAGCTGCCTCTAAAAAGAGACAAGCTTTGTTATCCTCCCACTAAACAATTTAATATTAATTATACATTTAAAAGTTGAACGTTTAGAAGACTTCTTTGTCTAAGACTGTGTCCTCTGATATGAGCATAAAGCACAAAGCACTGCCTTTTACATATCAACTTCTCTGGTGCACATGCTGATATGAACACCTGTTTATGCATTGCTTAAATATGTAAAAATCTGTTTGTTGCTTGGTCTGAATCTGGGCTGCACATAGCCAAAAACACCCTGAGCTACATGAGAGAGCATTTAAATGATGTCTAGTGCTCAGTGGGTTAATGATGCAAAGAGCACAGGACAACTGTATCAACTGGACTGGCTCATGATGCCATACTTTTGCTTTAGCAATAGTACAAGAGTGAGGATGCTCAGCCACAGTTCAAGTCTGTTTTTATAGCATGTCTAATCAAATAATAAGTGCCTTATCGGTGCAATTAAGACTTGGCACTCTTACTACTCTAAACGCTACAAACCCAGTAATTAACCTCTGGAACTTTATATACAATTATTCCTACATCCACCTACGCCTGTCCTCCTCTACTGAATTTGCAGCGTTTGTAATTTTCTCTTGGGTGTTTTTCTGAATTATTGCCAGAGAGGTTAATGCGGGCAATAATGGTAACAGGCTGTGAGTTGTACAAAGTAAAATGTCATGTACTGGCTCATATTTTAGTTAATTAACATATTTGATTATAATAGACAGCAAAAAAACATTTGATTGTTTACTTTGTTACTATTACACAGTACAATCTATTTGTTAATGCATCTAGTATGCAAAATACATAATAATTACATTCCTCCAGTAATTAAAAAATCAAGCAAAGAACAAAATCACCATACCGTCAAATTCAGCTTGACCCACTCCAACTATGATAATGGACATAGGGAGCTTGGCACCCTGTGGAGAATCAAAGAAAAACAGTCAGCGTCTATGCAACACGTTAAAAGCTTATTAGCATGAAACATCCTGGCTATTAACATTGTTCACGCTCTCTTCCTGGCTTTCTCTTTCTCAGGCAAAAACACGTACACACATGCCACCTCCTTCCATTCAAGACAGGCGAGAGGTTTGTCCTCATTACCATTGACCTGTGCTGCTCATTTCATCAGATTTTGCGGCAGTTACACGCTCGCCCAGGTAGACTACAACCATCCTAATGTTCCATATCACCCTTTAACTAGCCGAACAGCCATTAAGTATGAATGGGTCTCCAGAGAGAGAGAGCGTGATGCAGGATGAAGTGCTAGAGAAGGAGAGAGAAAAATTAGATGCTAATGGGTGCCAAGGACTTTCTTAGAGATATGTCCTGCTAAGAAAATACAGCAAAGACAAATCATTGTGAAATAGAAATTAGTGTCAAAGTTATCCTGTGAAATGGTCAGGGGTGGCTGTGAATCTCAAAAAAGGCTTGTTCTCCTTTTGTCTGTGCTCATAAGAGATAATTTATTATCCCTCAGCTGCTTTATGACCCCAAATCTTTTTTTTTTTTTTTTTTTTGCTGTGTCAGTATCCCCTCTTAATCTCTTCTTTGGGAATGACATCCCTATCGTTACACTCCTACAGAATTCCCTGTGGATCGCCTGGATGCACATGATCTGAAGTTTAAATGCTGACCTGAAACATTCTACCTTCAAAGTGAATGATCTCTTGACAATGCAAACTGCAAGGGCTTGTTTGACAGTAAAAGGAAACATTTGTCCACAGGGAAAAGCTGCTGACAGGTGTCTCGATAAGGTCGCACATGGCAAGGGATGGATGGCAGCGTTTGTGAGCTGGGAGAAGAGAGAGAGGGAGGAGGTGCCAGTTTCAGTCACCACAGCAACCATCCTCAGGCGCCCTCCCAGCTACTCCCAAGCCACACCTCAAGTCAAAAAACACTGCAATTATTTTCATAACAGCAAATACTTACTGTCACTGAGCCAAAACAACAAAATAGCTGGGAAGAAATCAATGAATTATACAAAGAACAAAGAACAAGTGAATGAGAAAAATGCAAACACAACACTTACAAAACAAGAATGCACATACAGAAGCTGTGCCAATGTTTTTTTTTTTTGTTTTTTTTTTTCCGATTTGGTTGTTAGAAACAAATAATGTAATAAAAAGTGACCCTTTGCAAAACTTAAAACTGTCAAACATCTGAGAAAATGTGACAGTCCTATCAATATAAATTAATTAGTCAATGACTGACTTGCTAAAAAGAGCTAAACACAGCTAAAAATTATTTGATGTCTGCTGGAATGACAGGGAGTGTGTAGTTGGCACTGTCTGGCAGATCATATTAGAGTCTCTTGCTGTAATTTCCAGACAGATGACAGTACAAATACCAAATGTGAAAGCTGCTATTATGTATAAAGACTTCCCTATAGTCACATATTCTCACAAAGCACTTATAACAAGTGCTATTTAATCTCGGAGACAAGAGAAATGTACCGTGGAAAATCAGGCAACCTCTTTTGCCACAAGGATGAGAGCAAATTCTGTTGACGCCATCTCAGCTGGAATGCATCAATGCGATTATCAGTGTTCAACACAACTCTTGTCAGTTGCTGTCCTCCCACGCATACTCACACTCACACACACACATACATATACACAGACACACACACACACACATAAAACACTCACATGCATGCACAGTAACACACATCACAACATCAAATGTCACCAAAAATAACCTGGCAATCCACCATGCCCCACTTATGCCATCCCCTGTCACCCTGACTGGCAGCCGAGATCCACTCTAATGAGACAACAAAACAGAGTGTCAATCAGCACTCATTACCACAACAACCTGCTCTGTATGTCACTTCTAACTCAAAAGCTGTTCATGTGTATGGATGTGTGTGGGGTGGGGCGGTGGAGTTTCCCTTTCCAAACTGGGAGCACCTGGGGCGCTTGGGATTCTCCCATTGGCTCTTCTAGAGTTTACCTCGAGGAAGGACAAGAGACAGGCAATAATTTGATATTAGACTGATACTGTGATGAGACAAGCCATCATGTGAGACTTTGGGTATCGTAATATGATAATAAGCATTGGTTTGGCTGCATTACAGTACAGTGATGCACTTTTCTGAGCAAATTAGGCTGTTCTGTCATTTGTTTGGTCTTTTATTACCTTACCTATTATTATTATTTTTTTTTTTAATATCTCGTGTAAATGTCTCATGAAACCACCAATTGCCATTCCTATAGTACAGAAACAATATTGATATCAAGCGATTTCAATGGTCTTATATGGATCAATTTATCTGTAACATACAAGATCTTTAGGAATAACTAGCCATCAGTCAGACAGTCCTTTATCCTTCACAACATGTTCACAGGCAGTATTTTGTCTGAGGGAAATGACAGCATGTGTATATTGTCCTTCTATGAAAAGCTCAGATAATGAATGAAAAAAATGTAGGCCTACTGAAGACAGTAAATCAAGTCAAGGTAGCAGACAAATTAAGTTGCGCTCTGGGTAACATGTTCTAATTCTCATTGAATTCATGACTGTAAAAAGTAAATCTTGGAGTCTATGCTGTAGGTTTTTTTTGAATGATTCCCACCAATTTTGAGGGCAAAAGCTGTAGTTTCAGTAGTTCTATTTTTTCCCCCTTGTTTTAATTTTTAATTCAGTCAAGGTTTGGTAAGCTTGTATACTTCATTTAACATTAATACCTTTAATTACCATCATAGTTCTATTACAATGAACTTGGCTGCAACTGCTGCAATTGTCAGTGAAGTCGGTGAAGTCACAAGTGTTCAGAGGGCCCCTACATGAGTGAACCCTGACCTGATTCATGTTGGCAAATGCCCCTGAAAACAGAGAGAGAGAGAGAGAAAAAAAAGAGGAGCGATAAAGAGATGAAGCAAGTAAGACTGACAGAGCACAAGCACAGGAAGACAAAAAAAAACTAAATGAAAGGGAGCACGGGTTGTGGTTACTGAATGAATTCTGACAGATGTATGGACAGAGCAGATGAAGACAAAGAGATGTGGATCTGTGAGTGGGAAAGTAGTGGAGAAAGACGGGCAAACTATGTGCATGCCTGTGAGAGCAGAGGACAGAGAGCGAGAGAAAGAGTGTCCAGGTTCAGCGGCGTGAAAGAGAAAGAGGCAGCGAGGGACAGTGCCCGTGAGCAGAGGAGGGAGGTGCTGAGTGACTGACAGGTGGGCTGCTGTAGAGTAGCAGATTCTGTTGTGGCTGATAAATCTCCCTGTTCCCCCACCCTGCCTGAGATGGGTCCATGTTCCTTGAGAACATGCGTTGGAGGAGTCAGACACTACCCTGCCACATCCATACAGCCACTGAAACACGCAAAACACCCACACACGCACATGGAAATGCAAAAACATCCCAGATGTTTAAGGCTCGTGCATATACAGGCTTTCTCATCCTCTCACTCTTACTCTCTCAATGTCTCTCTCTCTTTCTTGAAGGCACCTATCAGGGTGAATGCATATGAGGAAGAAAAAAATATATAACCTCATCAGTCTGTCATGGCTCACCAAAAATCCATGACGAGTAAAGAAAAAGCAGTGGAAGTAGCAAGCATCAGTAGACAGTCTGGGAGCAGGCAGTGAGATAGAGCAGCAGGCAAGATCTTAAAAGGAAGGTGTGGCTGTTCTAATGTTTTGACTAACAGTCGCAAATTCCCTTTAAATCCAGTCTGCTGGGTGTTCTGTGCCTGAGGCAGGCTGAAGCAGAGGAGAGAAGAAACGAAGAGGGAAGAAAAGAGGGGGAGGAAAGGAAGCCAACCACCTGCTATTTACAGCTGGGAGAAAAAATAGTTAGGACAAGTTTTGGGGAAAGCTCTCAGAAAAAGAACACTGTACGGTGTTTTTGTCACTGGGGCAGTAACCTCTTTCCAAGATGTTTTTAAAGTGTTGCTGTTTTATTTCTTTTTTTGTGCAGAAAAGGAACACTTCTGACCTTGAGAGAGAACTGAAGGTACATTCACACATTACCACCATCCTTGGTGAAGTTGTCAGGTAAATCATCACTCACAAAGTTCATTTTGTCCTCTAAGCATTTCCAACACCTACAATTTTGAAATAAGCAATTACATACATGTGAGGTATTCTTTTTGCAGGGAGCGTGTTAATTCCCGTGTCTTACAGAGTAGGAAATTATTGTCACAAGGCTGCTGCTTTATATGAGCTTCTACAGTAGATATTTTTTCTGACGGAGAATGCCAGAGAGGCCATGTTCATTTTAAAAAATACCATTTTTGATTTGATTACGCCACATTATCGCTCAAACATGACAGGACTTTTTTTAACACATGATTGACGTGTATCTGTGAATACTTCATGTTGTCGCACACTGTCAAGGTAGCAGTCAAAGTAATGTGTTTTTTTAATCTAGCTAGAAGGTACAATGGAGAGAAAGTACAAATTGAGGGCATTAAAATGCAAGGATGATAATGGAATCTCATGGACCTGGAGGGATGGAGGACAGTTGTTCGGCCGATTATGCCTCCAGCAGCAGTGCTACCCCAGTACCCAACCACCCCATATTGTACTCAAAACCAGCCTCTCACCAACCAAAGAGATCCAAACTATGACTGAGGATGGCCCATGTCAGCCTGGCTTGAAGGATAGCTATAACGAATTCCCATATGACTGAGAGAAACAGCGGTTCAATCCACCATGGTATAAGCGTCAAGTGGGAAGCTCCGGCATCGTGAAGCAACAATGGTTAGTTTAATTCCCTAAAACAAAACGGCTGTTTTGCTTCTCTTGGTGGCTGTTTGGCAAAAAATCCATCGAACCTGCTGGGAAAGGTTGGGCTGATCCATGTACAGGCTTCTTTAAATATAAGAAGTCCAGTGCTCACTGCAAAGCAGAGAAGATGTATTTAATGAGAAGGTTCCACATTAGTTAGTACAGCACTGTGGTTGTGGAGCTCATAAAAGCTGAAAGAGCAGGTGGAAAGGAACAGGAGGATCCTTCACTGGTTGGTCGATACCAGTTGACAGGGCATTGCCTTTCATGGCCCCAGGGAATGTGCTGGACTGGGTTCCCCTGGTTCAAAGGAAGGGAACTTCTTGGAGCCTCAGCCACCAGTCACAAAATGACCTTATTGCAGCTCTTGCCAGCGAGGCATTCAGCACTATAATAGATTAAGTCAAGGCAGCAAAGTTTTTCTCCATTATTATGGAGTCATCAACATAATGAAAATAGATCAGTTTTTTCCATCACTGAGATCAAAACAGGTAATAGCATCACTTTGTGAAATTTGAGGAGTCACCTAATGGCAGTGCTGAGTCATTTTATGATCTTCTGGTAATCACAATCACAAACAACCTGGGTCTCAGTGTTAATCACATGGGGGCCAGGATGATGTCTGGACACTTAAAGGGGCTGCATGCCAAAGTGAAGCAAAACTGTTCCGACAAAGCATTTTATGGCCACTGCTGTGCACACAATCTTATTCGAAAACATGCTGCTTGCTCTTTGTGTAGTTTTTGTACTACTTTTTAACTTTGTGTGTTCCAAGGTTTAAAATACTCGAAGAAGAAGAGGATAACATGCAACTGGAGAGAACCATTCTAACAATAAAGAGTCTGTTAGACACAAGGTGGGCCTCATGGAAGCAGGCCATAGAAGCAGTGAAACAGAGTCTGCCCGCAATTCTCAAAGCCGTATCAAACACCACAACCACAGCGCCAGCACATTTGAGCTAAAATTCATGTTGGTGTTCTGGAACGATTTCGTTAAGGGTACATGCATCCTGCCAAATTATCTGGAAAACAACATTGCCGTGGATCTTACTGACACCACAGTGACTCAGAACAGAGACTTATGCACAGATGAGGCCTTTGACACAATGGATAAGGGCTATTGTGCATGGATGAGGCCAGACTATCTGACCTCACTTTGCTGTGTTGTGGAGGAATAAACACTGACCAAGTGGTTGGCAGGTTTGCCACCATGAAGGAGAGGAGGTTGACATTTTAAAAAGGGACCATGATATGTACAAATTTCATTAAGCTGTTTGGATTATTTCATACTTTGGGGGATGGTGGAATCAGTCAGAATATTGAATTAATCTGCTGTTGAACATGCTTGCCATATCAACACCTGCCTGTCTCACTACCTGTGGTGTTGTAGACTGTCTGCTTTGTATTTGAATAGGCCTTGTAGTGTTGTAGACTGCTGTGTCTATTTTATTTTTATGCTGTTCCCGTGTAAGAGAGACATGGTACCAACTACCGAGACAGGGCACCTGGCCTGTCGCTGTTTGTCAGAGGTTGTCCTGAACTGTTCTTCACTCGGTGCACCTAGAGCAGTGAGTGCTGTCCTTGGTGCTGAAACCTTTGAAAGCGACTGCCTACCTGTTTTCTTTTTTGTTCTTCAGAACAAGCCCGTCTGACAAAGTGGCTTCACTCTGTGTTCTTGGATGCAGGCTTGCTTGGTTTGATGAGTGACAATTTGTGTTTATGGACAGGATAGCAGTAGCATGATAGCATAGTTGTGAATTTTAAAATGACCATCAGAGGGGCCCCTCAAGAACACAGCATGAACACAACATGAGCATGAGTTTTTGCCTGATTTTTTCTCTTTTCACCCATAATTAACAAAATGAACACGTATTCTTCTAAGTAATAGTCACTTGAATTTTTAATTTATTTGGCTGAGGTATTAAATTGTGAAAGTGAAGTATTTGCCAAAACCATAACCAGGTTTTTAGTTTTTTTAACTCAGAATTTAAAAAAAAAAAAAAAAAAAAAAACAGCCTTGTGTCTCACCCTGGGTTGAAACAATAAACTCTCCACTCAACAGCAGCAGATTAGTTGCCCGGCACTCCACCTCTAGTTTGTGGCAGCTAATTTTTTTTTTTTTTTTTTTTTTGAGTTTTTGAGTTTTTGAGTTTTTGAGTTTTTCTAGCCTTATGTACTGCAAGAAATTACAGTGTTTCCCCCCCTTCGCCCATCCTTACATTGACAATGGCCTCCTTTGTCTGGGCCATGTCTGATATGACGCCATCAGTGATGATGAGGAGAACAAAGTACTGAGATCCATCTTGCACTGCTGCAGCATACCTACACACACACACACACACACACACACACACACACACACACACACACACACACACACAGATACAGGGAGAAGTTAGAGGGTAGAGAATAGTCATACAAAAACAAATTACTGACTCAAGTACAATAAGTATCTAAATCTGACATTGTTGTGACATTTAATTCTATGTAAAGTTAAAGGATATGTAACTTCCTCACATCACAGTTCACACAAATAACATTGAGACAGTGAGGCAGAACTAATGTTCTAGAATCAAAGGATGCCGGAGAGACCTTTAAAAAATGCATACAGAGACAACTAACTGCAGCAGATGTTTATTTGGTGTATAAGTTAAGTTTTATACGTGTTCGAAGTGTACATAAGAGTCAAAGAACACTCAGGAAGAAGCCTTACCCCTTTGTGTGTTGTAATGCAGCCAATGAGGTTTGTGTTATTTCCGTTTTTTCTGTTATTTATTTTATAGTGAAAGTTACGCTTATGATACTGTTAATGTTTGCTACTGTTGCCACTGTGTCTGTAGCTATGACTTAATGTAACGGATCAGTTAAAAAAACATTCCATATATGCAAATAAATGTGTATGGTTAAAGTCATGTGGTTTAACTCAAGCTAAAAACATACTTAAAGGTTAACAGTGAACAAAGGCAAATATTAAATAATACAGCTAATTCATTCTGTATAAATAACTAATGGTTTACAAGACACATTTAATTTACATAGAGGTTAATATAAATATATATATATATATATATATATATATATATATATATATATATATTAGGGATGCTAACCGGTGGCCGTTTGACCGGTTGTTGACCGCTTGAACTTTAACCGAATAATGTTGTCGGTTAAAAACCCTTTATGTCCGAACGTGTCGTCGCCGACACAAATGCGCATGTCAGACTGTAAATACCGTAACTACCGTAAGGTTTGACCGATCGAAAAAATTCCAACTGTTCCTGAGCGCGGAGAAGTTGCTCTTGCGCCCACATACAGCTCAATACGGTAAACAGGGCGACGGGACACTCTGACTGGCTTCGATTACGTCATTACACACAGAGCTCAGCTCGGTGGAGACAGACCAGAGAAACGAACCAAGCTTATGGTGATCACGTATAGTTTTGAACAAAGTATGTCATACAAGTCTACAAGAGTCATAAAACCACCAAGCAGACTCATCGAGGAATATGGAGACAATATTTTTCCAGAGGAGAGAGAGATTTCTTCTACACCACGGTAAGCAACATGCGGAAATTACGTAATGTTTGTCGGATATCATGTAGGCTATGTACAATATTTGACTTCGGGATGAATGGTGTTCCACATTATCTTATGTTCCACATTATCTTATGTCTGAATTAGTTTTGGGATGCCTGCTGAGGGGACATCCGTGGTACAGAACAGATACGGTCGCGGTCGTAGTGGTATGCGTCTGGGGCAGGACAATGGCGCCGGTGCTAGCGCTACTAGCTTCTATTTGTTGCGGGTATTCTTTTATGGTTTACAGACAGTCAAATAATATTCTCGGTTAACCGACTTAAAGGACTGTTGTGCTGTCATCATTCAAATTACAATGGAGGGAGGCACAGGATAATTCCAGTATTTTTAAACCTGGGCCCTATTTTCCCATAATTTGGGGTTTAAATGATTAGTAGGGACAAAAATATTTGGAGTGTTGAGCCGGAGTGCTTCAGCTGGCAGCTGTGAAATATGCTGCACTGTAATTCAATGTGGCAAGTGCCCATGTCAAATTATGTCCACTAAAAGTGCTTGTTTTTGCCACGGACAGGCTCAGAGTGCCTCTCAGTGCCCCTGCTATCTGCATGCGTGTGTGTGTTTTCGGATGTTTACCAAAGGGGCAGTCACGCTGAATCTTATCAGAGCTGACCATTTATTTGACCTATCCTGCCATGCTTTAGGTGAGCACATTAACTTTAGCTAATAATAATACCTCCTCACCATCACCAGCAGGTCTCTCTGTACTTGTTGTATATTGCTGTACATTGAACATAGGTTGTATATTGTATATAGGAATGTTATATATACTTTCTATTTTACTTTTATTTTATTTTTTGTCTATTTTATTCTATCTATTTTTTACTTGCACAGTGCTGGAGTTGTTGCAATCACATTTCACTGCTGCTGTACCCGTACATTCATGCATGTGATGAATAAAAATCTTGAATCTTGCTCTTGAAACACCATTTTTCTTTAGGTAAAAGTGCTAGAGTGAAGGATTTCTTCTCGGTCAAAACAGTAACTGCAGCCCCTATGGTCTGCCAGGCACAGTGTACAGACAGGAGTGTTTGTATCCATTTGTAGCACAGCTGGCATGTCGTGCTGCAACTTGCATTACAAATTCAGCATGTCCCTATCCAACAACGGTAACAGTCTTTGAAGGCTTTGCAAAGTGTGATGTATCATTTTGTTGGCACAATTCAAACACAAACCTATTTCTTTATTATTATTATCTTTAAGATAAAACTAAGCTACACTTTCTGTACTCCAACACAACAAACTCTTGCTGGCCAGCACCGCCCTCTCCAATTCTCACTCATATTTCTGCTGTCATCTTCCAGCAACATCTTCCCTCTGAAATCTCACGTGAAGTGAGATTTCAGAGGGAGACGTCTCCTTGAGCTAGACTTTTGTTATATGGTAGACACACGTCTATCTCTGTGGGGCTCCTTTCCAAAATGTTGTCAGACAATTATAATAACAATCTGAGCCCGTCAATGCCAAAAACAAACACTTTTGATGGACACAATTTGAGCACTCACCCCGTCAGATTATATTGCAGTGTGTGTAAGGGCTGCCGGCTGAGTCGTTCTCGCTCAATACTGGAACAATTACAATTTTTTTTTTTTTTTTTGGTCTCTGTTAATCGTTTAGACCCAAAATGATGGGACAATAGGATCCAAGTTTAAAGATATCGGCATTATCCTTTAACTGCCATGCTGTTGTACACCTGCTATGCTATAATGCATGACCATGGGGTAGGTAATTCTCACTACAATGCCTCACTAGCATGTGTTGACTAAGAGGCCTGACTAATAAAGTAAATAACAAAACTGACTTGAGCAATTTGATTCACAATTTTGTGTCTTTGTTATAAAAAAAATCTGCCTCTATCTTCCCATTGTCGTTCGTACATTCAGATGCTAAATGCACAGGTCATGCATTCACATAAGCTACAGGGCATCCTGGAGCAGTTTACAAAGTGTGATTCCGGTTTATCAGAATGACATTTTTAATTACAACAGAGCAGAGGCAGAGGCATAATCAGATGGGGAATTGTTTTGATATGGCTCAAACAAATGAGACAGAGAGGGAGGAAATGACAGGAGGGGCACTGTCGGTGGACAAGCCTGCACATACACTCAAGTAGTTTGTGTACTTTGCATGAGTGGTAACTATGAGTGATATGTCAGTGCATGTTAACGATTACAGGCTCTGTCCCATTTCTCATTTGTTCTATCAGCCAATCAGCAACCTATTTGACAGCCATCGCCCTGTCTAAACTCATATTCAAGCATGTCACATCCTGTTTATTGTGTCACGCACAAAAGATATGACTGAGCCACTGGGTCAGAAAATCAGATGGAACAGACATGGAGGACTAAAGATCCACAGAAAAAATGTTGCTGTGTCATTTTATGCATCGTAGCTGAAATGCTCCAGATGATCAGTGATAACTATTGTGTATATACAAATATTGTAGTGGCACCAAAATTGTTGCCTCCTGTATTGTTGGCAAACAGATCAAATTATGTCAGTATCAGTGGGTCTGTTGAAAAGCAGTGAATGTGTTCTTTGAAGCATATAAATGCCAAATGTAAGAGATTTGTGTGAGGAAATCTGTGTAACTATGACTGATTTTATCGTGGGTCTCATTTTTCATATTATGCTGAATGGGAAAAATATGTATGATGCATAAATTACAAATTCTAACCATGAGGAACATCTGCAGGGGTTGAAACAAAAATGATCAAAACTGAGCGGAGATAAATATAAATTAAAAGGGAAAACACAACTTTTGCGGCGTTAATTCACAAGTTGCCTCGCACCATATCCATATTCATGAGAGTTTGAAAGACAAGAGGGAAAAATATCTTGTCATGACTTTTGCAAGACTGTTATTGTTTGTTTGCTGTGTCCTCAGTGATGATCATAAAACTGGTGAATAGAAGGGAGTGAAGCAGCTTTTATAACATTTTTCAAAGGCAGTAAAGGTGAAAAATGCTTCAATACAGATCTCTCAGTTAACCAAAGAATGGCTTTTCCTTTTTACCTTGGCATCTTAATGGAAAATAAATATCAGAAGAGAGTCAGCAGTTAACAACATGGTATCACCTGGCAACATGGTTGACCACAGGAGCGAAATTGGTCGGGCCGTACAGCTGAACAGTCTTCAGACTCTGGTGGTATGCCTCCAAGATGCCCTGAATGCCGTTGCAGTAAGGGTTTTCCATGTTGCCATTCTGACGAGGAGAGAAACCATGCAAACAGACAACAAATCAATCCAATAGTCCTGGTGGTTGCATTCATCACAGAAAGAAGCACCAAGTTCTCAGTCACTGATTGTGTCAGCTGTCATTGTTTCTTGATAGCTAGCGGCACACAAATAAAAATAAAGGTGATAAATTGAAGAGAAACACACGTGTGACTCAAAAGTTAAAGGGAAGGCAGAAAATAGTTCAAGTTATGATGAAATATCTCCTCATAAACAAACATCAACACTGCCAAGGGAGGTGAGGGGTCGTTTACCAGTGGGAATTCATGTGAGACCCGTCCATCGGGGGGCAGTTTGGCTCCGAACCCCAGAGCAGGGAACATCTTGTCACTGTCGTAGTCCTGAATGATCTCCCCGACAGCCTTCAGGGCCATGGCGTAGGCGTTCAGCTGGTAGGGGTTCATGTAGTGCAGCGAGGTGGACTGGGACGGGTTACCTGTTGGGGAGTCAAATGAAGTCACTGTGGCTTATGTGGGTTTAAAGACAAACTGTTACAATGCAGGATTGTATTGTAGAGCACAATAACATGAGATGCAGCCAAAAAAATTTGCCCATTCTTATTTGCTTCAACAGTGGATCATAATTAATGCCAGGTAGAATGCTCTAATCTTCAGAGATGCCACTGCAAGCTGAGTCATAAGGTTAGATAATCAATTACATCTATCACCTGTGGGATGAAAGCGACTGAGAATTGAACATTTCAAAATGACTGATTGAATGAGCATTTAGAAGGCGTATCAATAACAATGTGACCTTCTCCAATGTCCCCTCTGTAAGAACGCGTTATGAAGTAATTTCATATTAACAGCCCAGCTGGGATCATTCTGGAAGTACTTCAGAAAATATTGTTGGCGCTGCACCCTGTGAACTAGGTGGCACATGTTGTGTGTGTGGTGAGAGATCTATTGTGTGCAGACTTAGATACAACTGTAACCGGCAGTTCGCATCAAATCTACTGTTATTTTTTGCTTTTATTATTGAAATGCTTTCTCTGAATTTTGTGCTTTGTAACATAATGATGTGATGACAATCTTTATTCTACTGCTAGCAATATAACAGCTGGTGCGGTTACAGCTAGCACCCCCGGTGGGGAGGTCAAAAGCTTTCAGAAAGCTCATATAGTAAACTGCCAGCTTGCATTTAAAAAACAGCAGGGAGGAAAAATAAAGTACAAACTTAGAAATGAGCTCACATACTCTCCATATTGTAACACTAATGGTCATTTCCCTGTTTGGATGACCTTTACTAAGCAAAACAGATTGAAATTCATATTAATGAGTTTTCACTGCGGTGCCTTGCCGTAAGTGATGGCTGTGGCTGTCATTCCATCACAAACACTTGCCATTTGATTACTCACACCTGCTGTCTGACAACAAAAATCCTGTTATTTGCCTGCCAGTGGCTGTGTAGTGACAAGATGCAGCACAGCTGATCTTACATGAGGCCTTAAGTCTGACATAAATGGCTGTGTCACCTTGACCACTCACATGGCTTGAAACAAATTTATGGGTCTTTCTTATTTTCCGCTAATAACAGTGATTCACAGTGAAGAGTTATTCCGTCCGGATAATTCCCACCATCGCATTGTTTTCAAGTGTAATTAATGGCAGCTGAGTCGTGTAATTAGACTTAAGTGTGGCCTTTCAGACAAGGGGAAGTCTTTATGTCAATCAGGGGGATTACGCAGCTATCTCTGCTGAAATGTGTGCATGCTGTTTTAGGTTACAGCCTTTATTTAGCATCTATTGACTGGGCATTTAAGAGGAAAGGCATTCCAGGAAAGGCTATCATTTACTGTAAGTGACTATGTGAGAATGTGTACGTGTGCGTGTCTGGCTGTGTGAAGTGCTGTCTGCTTGTGTGTGTGTGTATATGTGTGTGTGTGTTTGTGTGATTGATTCTCAAATTGCGGACGTGTGATAGTCAAAGAGCACTACCATCCATTCTTGGCCCCACACATTGCCTTTAGAGTCACTCACCATTAGATGCTGTGAAATCGATGGCCACAGTGAAATTGATCTGAGTACTAGAATGGGGACAGAGAGAGGGAGATGGAAAAAATCAGCGAGAGAGACCCACCAGTAATAATGGCAAGTCAAACCTCATTAAGTGCCAGTGCTCTCACAGAAATCCACTCGCGCACACACACACGCACACACAGATTCTCTGGCATAACAAGACAGGGAACATTCAATATAATACACAAAAAAACTGTCAATTATCGCTAATGAGAATGTAGCTGTAAGCAGATCAATATTTAATATAATCATTCTTTTTCATCCGTGCATAAACATCCAAAGTGCAACTTTTGAATAAGAATTTTATGAGCACGCTACTCAATTAAACTGACTTTCACCTCCATTCCATTATATCAGAGGTGAGGAGGTGTTGCAGGAGGTGTGGAGGAGCTTTTGAGACATCCTAGCGCTGATATGGGTAAGCAATTAGACTGATAGAGCACTTAAGAGCAAATCATAATCCAATTTTCTCCGCTGATGAAGTGCTGCTCTCTCGTTTCTAAATTACAGCAATGAGACGAGGCCTTCAGGGGGTTGGAAAGACGGCCTCCCATTAGCTATGCAGCACCAAAGAGGAAAGAAAAAGAATGAGAATAAATGAATGAGTTAAAGGTTGATATTAACCTTTCAGGGCGGAGCGAGGGAGAATATGCCATAGCCAGACCTCGCTAACCTTCGCATTAATTACTTGATTTTATTAATTCATGAGGACCGTGCACTCTTGAACCCATTACAAATGTGCCATATGAAACCTTTTTTTCCCTCTTATGGAGTGTCTGCATAGAAAGGCAGGTTTGTATACAATACATGGACCCTGGGAAATGACAGGCATCGTTCCAAAACAGTGATAAATGTTTGTTGTTCGCAGACTTTTGCCAGATCGTGTATCTGTCAAGATGACAGGCATGCTGCTTCCCACCCTTCCTGTCAGCTCACTTCCACCTGACTTTTTGCTCGCCTTATACTTTTCAGTGTAATCGTCTATGTCTGATCAGTGTTAGACATCCACTCTGTTTCCATTGTGTGAGAGTGGCTGTAGGCCTTTGAGGTAAAGGTCAGTATTTGAAAAAAGCTTGGGCAATCTTTGACAGACTCTTGTCACCGTGGGGAGCCCTTGCTAAACAAGCCTCCTTGACAAAATGACACTACAGTCTTGTCTCTAGAGTTGCTTAACCCCTTCCTTTGCCTCTTCCCGTCTCTCCTTGCTTTAGTCATTCCTTCCTTCCACTTTTGTCGCATGTTTCTGCTCCATCCTTCCTCAATTTATTTGTTCAAACATAATTTAACCAAATTTATTGGAAAAGCAAAGAAAGAAAAGTGTAAATCAGAAATGATAGAAGGTAGTGTATGTGTTTTTAAAGCCATTAATGTTATTGGCTGTGTGTTTTTCAGTGTTTGGTGTGGTTGAAGACAGATTCCCACCCTGGTGGACGATAAAGTTGTTAATATGTAGTATTTATCTATTTTGCAAAGTTTATACATTCCTCTGATTTCACAGGTGAAGATGTGAGTGGGCATGAAATGTATGAATGTTTCTCTTATCTGTACAGTTCACAAAGCTTTTACCTATGTTGTAACTTAGATTTTGTATTGGTCCTGAGGCTAAATCAATTTACTGTACTATCCCTGTACGTGCTTTCACTTAGTGAGAGAAGACTTGCTGTCTCCACAGTCCTCAACCACTTTATAAATGATTTTCTGGCCAATTCAGCTGAACCTGAGAGAGTTATTATCTTCATTTTCTGTATCGGCCAGAGGCTTTGGCCTTTGTTCGCTAGATGGCACACACGTGCATCACTCTGCTTCACTCAGCAAAATATCAACAAAAACGCAAAAAAAAAAAAAAAAAAAAAAAAAAAAAAAGATAATTCCAGCAATGATACATCTCAAAATGTGCTTAAATGTGGATGGAATATCTACTTTCATTGAACTTTGAACCAAGCAGCACAGACAGCCCTAGCTTTTTTCCCATTTTAAATGTTCTTTTTTAGAAACCATTTTTTCCCCCAGCCAAACTCGGTTCAAATCTCCCTGATATGAGGTATCATAGACCATAATCAATGTGCAGAGGCAGCACCCATTATCTTATTTTCCTCATTACTCTTCAGTCCTCTGAGTCTGTGTTCCTGAACAGACGAATAGGCCATTAAGTTCCAACGTGACAGACTAAGAGTGCGTCCACTCGACAGTGTGGCTAGTAGCTTTCCATTCAGGTGAAATGCTTTTGAGTGAGTTGGACAGCCAAGTTGGTCCTACACAGTAATTTTCATGATTACAATGGTTTTTAAATAACATTCAGCAGGCACTAGAATTCACTCTGCACCATGATGAAAGCTGTAAGACCAAATGTTGCATGTAAGTGCTGATAGCCTCGATGTTTTTCCCTGTTTTGTGCAGCAAGGGGACCAAACGGCGTAAAGGAGCTGACTGATGAGGATGATATTTTTGAAGTGAGTTCACTAACCCTTAAGGTTATTGTATCATAGATCAGCCAAAGCTAGGAACTGTCAGTGAAATCTGTCACACTTGTCAGCTCTGCCACAGCCCATAAAACCCTTGACAGCTCGCCCGCTGTGATGGGACAGTGGAGATCAAAGCACTGCCCAACCTGCCTATAAGGCACAGTTCACCTGAGAAATATTTTATATTCAAATGTCAAAGCTGCAGACTTTAAAACCCAGCTGAGGTCGAGGACTGGTGCCAGCTGTAAAGGCTGAAGAAGAGGTAGCTTATTTGCAGTACTTCACAAATTAAAAATTCACTCCTCTTATTGTGAAATGTATTCAGCAAATGCCTTTGCTGTTTAAAATCACATAAAAACCTTAATTTTCACACATGCTGATGGAAAGCTGGATCTTTGGTGTTAGAAAATGAGATATAAGAAGATGAAAATTTATTTATTCAACCACAAGTTCTCAATTATAAGGAGTTAACTGTCGTTTGAATGTGTTAAGCCAACAGACACACTGCCCTGTCACTCACACTCACCCTCCTTTGATGTAATCGAGGAATGTGCACTCTGACTCCACTGAGAATGAGAGCAGGGTCACCTGAGATTAAAAGACAAAAAGACGAGGAGAGACACGTGGGATTATGTGGTGGTGTCCATGTCTTTTCCTCCTCAACACCTCAAAAAAACGAACATGTGTTGAGTCAGAGATGACTGTTAGCTTCAGCAGCAGCCACGCTAACAGCACTGCTCTGAAATGTGATGTGGTCTGTGGTCTGGCTGCTTTCTGATGACTGATGAGTTCATTTACAATGCCAGAGGGCAGGGTTGTAGAGAGGATGAGATGCATTTGTATGCATTACTTGCATATTCCACTCCACTGGGTAGGTCGAGATGTGGAAAAATTCAATTGGTCGCTGGTGTCTCCCACTCTGATGTCTGAGATCTTCCTTCCCTCAAGCTCTGTAGCATTTTCATCCTTCATTTTGTCCTACTTACATACTTACTGACTGCAGTTGTCTTCACTAACCAGGTCCCACACAATCCCTTCACAAACTAAAAGCCTGTCTTTCATTATCACCTGCCTTACTTGTATATTGCATGTCACTACATGCACACACACACACACACACACACACACACAAGCCTTTGCCGTGTTGCTGACTCAGGAAAGTTTGCAGTATGTGCTTTACTTTTGATAAACATTTTAATTAACTGCTATGTGTGATAGAAATTAATGAGGAAATGCTGCAGTCACTGTTTCGGGACATAGCGTACACACAGCACAGTTTGGTGGATGCTTCCTAACAGCAAACAGACAAGTGATAATTAAAGAGGGAATCTTGGCAAATATATCAGAGGAAAGAGGGAGGTGTGGAGCAGAGGAAAAGCACAATGCCAGTCATGCTCTGCTGCCAGTGCCATACTCACTGTTCCAGAGTTGACATATTTCTTTTTCTTCATTTTCTTCTTGGGATTAATCACCTAAAAACGGGAGAGGAATTCTAAATTAAAATGTTTTGTGGACAAAGATTATGTCAATCTGTTAAGGATCCTACGACAAAGTGAAGAAAGAAAGTTTTCTTAAACTTGTGGTTACATGGAAATTAAATTCATGTATTCACATATGTATGGATATATGATGGATAAATAGACAGACAGATAGATAGATAGATAGATAGATAGATAGATAGATAGATAGACCAACAACAACATCAATATGACTACTACTACTACTACTGCTGCTACTACCAACAACAACAACAACAGCAACAGCAGCAACAACAACAGCATTAATAATAATAATAAAAATTCAGGTAAATATCACAAGGTAAAATAAAAAAGTATCTATAGAATGTATTTTTAATTATCTAATGTATTATAAAATAATTTAAAGGAAATTCTTTAAATGCCCATTTTTAAGATCTGTTTTAAGATCGAAAAGATTTCATTGATTTTCCCAGGCTAGGCTAATTAGTTGAAACCTATGGGGGCCACATAGATTACTACAGGGTAAATGTAGGATTATGAAATGAAGAGCAGCAAAGCAGAGATTGGTATGTAACACACACATAAACATATGACACTGCGCTGCATACACACATGTGCTGGCACTATTATATTTTTTCACAAGAGCTTTCCCAATAAAAAGTATTGTTGTTATTTTTGTTTTACTGTATTTTTCTGTTTCAGCCCAGTTTACTGTGCACCCTTACGGTTTACTGTAGCTGTTCCAAGAACAAATACCCCCTATCCATATATAAAATAACTGGATGTGTAAGTAACTTGTTATTGTTACTAAATTAACTGCATGTGGGTGGTATGTGAAGAAGCCCATGCTGTCAAGCAGATGTATACTGATTTGGAGGCAGGATGAACAATATGTCTAACTATGCTATTGATAGAGCAGAAGGTGGAGAGGGTTTGAGTATGTGTCTCCGTGTGTACGTGTGTGTGTGTGTGTGTGGTGTGTATGAACTAATAGAGGCACAAGCACATATGTGAGATAGCATGGCTAGCCCATAAACACCTAATATAAAAAACGTATCTTGTTTGTGGCTGTAAGTTTGCAGTAAGAAGCCTGACTGCACTTGGGCTGTTGTTAGAGTGTTGATTGGAAATTCAAGTCGAATCTCAGTTACAATAAATCAATGGGTGAGAGAGACTTAAGGTGCAAGAATTGCTTTTTTTTCCTTCACCAGGAATCTACTGGCCGGAGAACAAGAGTGAAATGTCAATCTCAGGACCAAAGACGTCTCAGCTCATTACCCCAATTCTCTATGGCTGCTAGGCATGAAAGTGACAGCACCTAATTTAACATGGAGGGATGGCAATTTGTCTGACACATCTAACAGCCTGCTGATCCACAAACTAAAGGGCCTTTCAGTCACACTGGAAGGTAGTGACAATTCAACAGTACTGTATAATGGAGGTGACGTTCAAAAGGCAGGTATTTGTCCTGAGACGTAAAGGCCACCTAAGCAAGCCTGCAGAGAAAAATCCTTTTTGTTAACACTCTACCCTTTAACTGTTCTCCTTTTAAAGAACATATCTGACAAGTGTTTCATGTTATTACAAGTGCAACCTTTAATGAAAACTCCTGATTTCATTAAATCCCATCTAAATCTGTCACAAGGCGGAGATAAGGGTGGACAAATAAGGTTAATCTGGACCATATGCATATATTTATTTTCCTTCTGCACCACACACACTCATCCTCTTATATCCTCAAGTATTAACTAATGTTTACTTTATGTATATTGTATGCTGTTGCTATTGTTTTGGAGTAATTATAAGTGGTATCCTTGTATATTTATGTGGTTGTCAGTTTTTACTGTATTTATAATTTATAAAAATGACAAAAAAAGAAGAAAAAATTCTTTCACAAAGCTCCTCTTACACAGTCAAGACTATCTTGCTGTTCCATACAAAATAAACAGCACTTTTAATAAGCCTAGAGCATACCTAGCAATTTTTTTTCAAGTTTTAGAGATCAGTCTTGGAATCTGTAATGAGACGTATTTTAATGAGCTGCGTGTATGATTCATATACACGGAGGTATTGTGTTCCATTAGGAGACACAGTAAGCCATCCCATGAGAAACAGTGAGAAATAGCTATGTTATTTTAAATCCCTGGATTGTTCTCCTATTAATCCTGTTTTATGCTGCTGCTAATAGCTCAATTTCTATGTGTGTCAGCATCCAGGTGATTAGAGTGGCAAAACAAATCTTGGGTTTTGAAAACAAGAACATTACCAAAAAAAAAAAAAAAAAAAAAAAAAATTATGGGCTATATACCGCTGGGGAGACGTTGATAGAGGCATGAACAAAAAATGCCCTGTAAAACAAAGGGAATTAGGAATGTATGTCGTCATTCACAACAAGAGCTCAGGTGCTAAAGTGGCTTTTCTAATCCTTGAATAATTGTGTTTGCACGCTGCAGGACCAGGGATATTGGAACACTACTGGAAAGGACCGTATTACCGTAAAATAATGGAAAACTAAGCAACAGTGATGTCAGAGCAAGAAATGTCACTGCTATCAGAAGTGATATCCAAGAAACCTTTAGGGAATGCAGATTTCAGGAGCCTCGGTGTCAGAATCTGGAGAATTGATATTCACAATTCTCCTGCTGAACTCTCAAAATACCCAAACTGCTCACCTCATAGACATTGAACTGGCTCTGCCCTCGAGCTAGCTCTCGGTAGCTTGTTGTAAACTCCCCAATGAAGTCGTGGCTGGGAGGAAAAACGGAGGAAAAGCAACTCCAGTGAATATGCAGTAATATCATGAACAAACAGGGCAGCAGTTGTGACAAGGTGGAGAATCATAACAGGAAATCTGTCCCCTTGTGAGTCTCTCCAACAAACTTTAGGCAAAAACTCGCTTTCAATTTTTTTTTTTTTTCCCCAATTTTTTTCAGGGTTCTTCACTTCACAACTCTGAATACCATATGAATTTACCATTCACAAATTTTCGAAGCTGAATTACAGTGGTAATCACACTCACCTGCCATCTCTGTCCCAATCATACACTTCCACTTTGATTGTTCTGGGAAGAAAAAAAGCACAAAGATTATGTTTCGAAGCAAAATGTCCAATGGCTATGGTCTAGAGCAGTGGTGCACAACTTATTTGCCATGGCGGCTAGTAGATGTTTGAGAGATGATTCAGAGGGTCACAAAGTATATATTTAAAAGTGCCTCTTTACTCAGTATCTGTCTTTTTTCATTGATATAGATTCAAACATTCAACTACAACCACCACATATTTTTTTTAAATCAGAATTTACTGTTAACTATGAGTGAATGAACACTGGCTACTCAGAAAATGCCAATTTGCCAAAAATGCACTGCAGCATGTCAAACAAAAAGAAACAAATTCTTTATGTCAGTCACTCTTACACTGCATACTACTGAAAAACTTAATGAAAGTCTATTTTGCTCACCAGTGCTTGCAAAATCACTTTGATGTGTGGCGTAAATGATGGCTGTGTAGGCGTAGATTCATAAACATTACTGTTTACCGCAGCATGTTTGCTCAGCTGATTAGCATTCACGTGGAACTGATGTCGCCTACACTCAATTTAAGCGTTTTTCTCCATGCCGCTGCATAATACACGGCACACCGGCACACTGGCACATCCAAATAGAGCGTACCCAATTTGGATCAACGGCCATTGTGTTAATGTCACTTGAACAATCAAAATACCATTGAAACTGAGGAGCATCGCCTTTATTGAGCATGTTAATGCCTGAAGTATGGATCTTTGAGTGAAAGAGGGCGCTGTTTTGCCAGTAATTAGATATAGAATAGCACATTGGTACAGATTTTATTGGCTACATCTGGCCCCAGGGCTGTATACTGCACATGCCTGGTGCAGAGTATGACATCATAATGTTTTAACAAATGTCTCCTATTTTGCACACAAGCATGCACATCCAAATCCAAGGCTAAAAATGCTCAATCTGGATTAAGTCATCTATGTAGAAGGAACTCACTTCGAGAGAGAATGTACCCGGGGCAGGTGATGTTGATGTTGCCCCCTTCTCCTTTAAACAAGATGGAGCAAATACCAAGCCTCATTACTCTGGTAATGAGGAAAAATAACCACACTCCCCGCCAACCACCTCATTAGCCTTTTTCAGGATTTTCAACTTAACAGAGAACCTTGACAGCCACAACAGGTGCAAAACAAAGCCTGTGCTCTCGTTTAATTTCAAGCCATGCTGCTTTTGTGTGCCAAATGTACAAGACTCCTTATAATTGAGCGCTATGAGGGAAACCAACATTAATTAGATTATTATGAAGAAAGAGATACTGTCAGTATCATTGACTTTGGAGTGTTGTTGAGTGTAGAATGATTTTATTAGAAAACTGAAAATTAATTAAAATGCTAACATTGTGCCACATTGGAAATTACAGATGTCATTAGCAATCACAGATACATGTAAAAGTTATTCTCCAGAAACCTTGTAATTATTCATGATTATGTCGTTTCACTTACATGCATTCTTTATAAAGTGCTTTCAAATTTATTCTAGGGAAACCCAATGTTGATTAAAAGCCAGGATCCATGACAGCTCTGAAACAAGGTTAAGCAGCTGGCTCTGTCTTGGGAGATGAAGATTCAACTTGTATCAAGCGCTACCTCCAAAAATTGGAACTTGCAAACTGCAGAACATGCAAACTTCCAACACTCAAAAGAACATCAGAAAAAGACACACTGAAGACAGGGATGACATTTTACATAAAATGTAACAGAAACAATGTCCCTGCAGAGTGTAAAAAACTTTTCTCTGCACTTTCATTCCTGAGTCACATTGATCTCACCCCCAAGCTTCCCCACTCCCTCTCAAGCAGTTTTGACACCAACCCAGATCCAAAGAAAATAGAAGCAAGAGGCACATCAGAGATACTTCTCTGTCGCTGAGGAATTGAAAGATGCCTGAAATAAGCCTAGGCTCCTGCCTGCCACCTGGCCCCTGTCGCTCCATAGTGACAGTTTGTTCCTTTGAGGTTATCTTCAAGGCTGGGAGCTAGAGAGAAATGTACGAGTCACCTAGGTGGCAGAAACATGATGTTTCTCTTTCGGTGTGGGGAGAGACAGTGAACAGGTACAGGCTAGATAGGTGTGAAAATAGAGATGAAGCAGAAGAGTAATGGAAAGAGAGAGAGATAGACAGAAAGAAGGAAAGAAAAAAGCGAGTGTGATGGTAAATGCACCCTGCAGGCCCTTGTCAATTATCATTCCCTTGACCGATCTCCATGCAGAAACAAACTTAGTGCTCAACCTAAGACAAGCAGTGCAGTTCCACTTCACCCCAAGTTAAACACACATATGAGCTGTAGCTGTCACTGTGCTGGCTCAAAGCATTCATCATCATTTTATTTTAATTCACTGTATCATAAGTCACAATTGCATCAAAGGACCTAGTTCCTCAGATCCTTGAGTGCTCCTTGAACTCTCAGAACAATATGCACTCTGTAACTAATCTGCCACAGAGATCTTCAGCTACTATTCTATGGCACCTTTAATGAACACGACTCATCTTTAGTAATAGAGGCGCACATGATTGAGGGATAAAAGGAGAGTGCATTTGACATGGAACAATTCTTCAGCACCAATTACATAGATCTGTCTGTGATCTTTTGCCAGGGACAGAAATAGACTACATTTGAATCACTCAGCCAAGCATGTTAATGAGAGAGAGAACTGATTCTTTTGATGTTTTTAATGAAACACTTATATCAAAAAATAAGTTAGAAAAGAAATACATATACACAGCATATATACATATATATGTGTGTGTGTGTGTGTGTATGTGTGTGTGTGTGTATACATATATGCACACACACACACACACATATACATACATACATACATATATGTATATACACATATACATAATAACAGAGACGGTGATGGTAACATTTCTGGTTATTTTTGGCTCTACTGTAAACCCAAAATGGCCATTGCCCCCAGAAGCTAAATCATGGTCAGATGATGGACCACCAAGCACTGAGTGCAGTTTATCTGCCTTGGGTCCTGTTAAGAGAATGACATTTTTCTCCTTATTTAGTTTTAAAATATTTTTACCCATCCATATATTAATGTCAGTGACACAGGGTCATTTGGCGAAACAGCACAAAATGGTAATTGATATAGTGGCTAAGCAGGAGCCTATATAATGAAAACAAAACCAGGCCGAGGATGCTTCCTTGAGGAATACCACATTCAATACCATGAATCTCTGATACACCCAGGCTGATAAAAAACTACCAGTTAAATAAAACTGAAAACAAGCTAATACACGCTCAGAGAGGCCCACCCATTTTTCAAGTCTATCAATTAAAAGTTTGCGGTCGATCGTATTGAATGCTGCACTGAGGTCTAAGAGAGCAAGGGCAGCCACATTTTTTGAATCTACAACAATTCTGAGGCCATTTGCAACTTTCAGTAGGGCTGTCTCTGTGTTGTGGTTTGCTCGATAGCCAGGTTGGAGCCTTTCTAAAATGTCATTGTTGGTTCAATGAACACGTAGTTGATTAAAAACAATTTTCTCTAAACATTTACTGAGGAAAGGTTTATGGGTCTATAATTGTTTAGCTCTGAGTAATCCAGATTGGATTTCTTGAGAAAAGGTTTTACCAGTGGAATCTTGAAAGCTGTGGGGAAGACACTTAAATTAAGAGAGGAGTTTATTATACTTGTACATGGGGGAGATTTTGGAAGCAGGATTCAAACAGCCTGGTTGGGATGGGGTATACATCACAAGTGGAACACTTCATCCTACTAATAGTCATCCCTATAATAACATCACAACATGGATATTGAGCCACTTGGTCAAAAATATTATGCTACTTTATTTTGTCAATAATCCTCAGCCTTACCTACAAATAGTAAGTCAAAAGTCATAGGACTTCCTGCATAATGCTGAAGACTATAGAAATACTGTGACCTTGACAACTGAAACCTTCTTTAACACTCTGTTGATGGATTCATATTGTTTAAAAAAATCAGTTGCTCAGACTTACTCCCTACAGAGGTTTGAACAGAAATCACCAGTGGTTCCCAGTTCCCAACGAATAAATAAATCCATATATAAATGAATAATAAAATATATCTATACATCATTCACATCTCCCACAGTGGCATACCCAAACACCATGCTTATTCTTCACCCACACACAAGTACAGAGCACATTACTGTAATAATGCTGTCTTGGTGATATCTCAAGACATACAGTGTTTCCAGGCTGTATTTCATCTCGTTGCCTGTCACACTTAATTGTGTTATGTGTGTGTGTGTGTGTGTGTGTGACTGACATAGGGGCATTTCAAGAAGTGCCCCTGATGCACAGGTCAGTCCCTTGTGTTTGATTGGCTCTGACAGGGTAGTGACCCCTTCCTGATCTGATGTGATTGGCTGGCTGACACCATTTCACCCAAATACGTCTCACGTGCCCAAGCCCCTCTGAAGGCGAAACTATCAGCATCGCTCTGTCTCTGTTTTTATGTCTGACTGTCTGATTCTCTCTCTTTGTCATCTCCTTACTCTGTCGTCTCAGCATTCTCAGGAATTACAATTACAATCAGATTGTGCAGCAGCACTAGTCTGCATACAAACAAGAGATATGACAGACAGGAGAGAGAGAGAGTGAGAGGGAGACAGGGTGAGAAAGGGAGAGAGAGAGGACAAAAGCAAGAGGGAGAAAGAGACACCCCTCAAACAAAGGGAGTGATGTCACATGCAGTAGTCTCCCCACAAAAGTAATCTGTCTCTCACTCCGTTTTCATCTACCCCCGCCACGCTTTCATTATTTTTCTCCTTATGATTCCACCTCTTCTCTTCTTCTCCCCAATTCTAAATCTATTTTCAATTAGAGGCAGACAGATAAGATTATTTATTCCTTCCAAAGAGAAACAGAAGTTCATATCCCCTCTAACACAATAAGTCCACATTAATTGTGGACTTGCTGGGATGAGCCACCTATCATTTCATTAGCTAGCAAAATCGGAGTGCTTTTCGCAAGAGGAGCAAAGTATAAAAGCAAAGCGAATAATGGACGAACAAAACATAATAAATCATCCAAAACATATCTGTACTTATTTGTTTACTCATTGTTCATTCATTCATCCCTCACACCAGTCTCCTTTTTTGCTTTTTGAAGCCACCATTCCTCACCACTCTGATCTCTGAATTTAAGCGATGCAGTATAATGGCGTATCACTCGGAGATTATCTCACGTGGTGATAAGAGGAAAGCCACAAGGACACCAGCGGAGATTAGGAGTGGCTCATGATGTGGGAGCCCTGCTACTCCAGAAACAATCGATAAAGAGGGAAGTCTCTCACACACAGCTGCTTTGGAATGATGTGATAGTAGAGTGGATAGGAAGCTTAGCGCTGCGGCATTTTGAACTGGTATAGATTGCAATTCCTTTAACACATCAATGCTTGGGATGTGGTAATGGCTGTCATCAGTATACCGTTTATCACCCAATGGCATTCTAATAAAGGCCAGGAAGGCTTGAGCAGTCAATAGAGAGAGCCTATGGGGATCAATGACAGCACCAAGACATCAATGCGAACCATATGATTAAATGACAGTGTGTGTGTGCGTGCATGTGTGTGTGTGTGTGTCTGTGTGTGTGTGTGTGTGTGTGTGTGTGTTGGGGGCTGTTGAGCTAACATGAGGGATAAAATAGATGAGATAAATAGAGTGAAGTGCAGCAGTGAACAGATTAATCTTAAGGCAGAGACTTTTATTTTGACATGTTCCATTTAACCCTCTGAAATCTCAGTGAAATTCAGTTTATTTCTTTCAGAAAATACAGGCTCAAGTGGTTTTTAAATACAGTTAGGTCCATAAGTTTTTGGAGAGTGACACAGTATTCATAATTTGGGCCTTGCACACCACCACAGTGGATTTGAAATGGAGTGACAAAGACGTGATTGAAGTGTAGACTTTCAGCTTTAATTTAAGGTGTTGAAAAATATGGCATTAACCTTTCTACATTCTACATTGTCACCCCATTTTCAGAGGCTCAAAAGTCATTAGATACTTGACTAAAAAGCAGTTTCATGGATTTTCATGCATTTGGTCACTGTTTATCAGAGCCCTCAGCATGCGATCCAAGGTGTCTATTCAAGTGAAGGAGGCCGTCATTAGGCACAAAAAGAAAAGAGAATCTATCAGTCAGATAGCGACAACTTTAGGCGTAGCCAAATCAATGGTTTAGTGCAGCCTGAAAAAGAAGGAATGCACTGGTAAGGTCAGCAACACCAAAAAGCCTTGAGGACCACAGCAGACATCTAAAGTAGATGACCAAAGTATCCTTTCCCTGGTGAAGAAAAAAACATTCACAATGTCTAGGGAAGTCAAAAACACTCTAAAGGAGGCAGGCGTATTATTGTCCAAATCTACAGTCGAGAGACGTTTGTGAGAAAATAAATACAGAGGGTATACAGCGAGGTGCAAACCACTGGTGTCACTCAAGAGCAGGACGGCCAGATTAGGCTTTGCAAAACATCTAAGATCTCTGTCCAGAAGAGCGCAGTCCTTGGAATATACAAAACCACCCAATGGGTAAGAGAAAGAGAGAGAGGGAGAGAGAGGGAGGGAGAGAGAGGCTTCAGCACCCCCCGCGATGCTTACTAGAATAATAGAATCTATCTATCTATCTGTCTATATATATTTATCTATATCTATATAGATAGATAGATAGATAGATAGATACACATATAGATGTATATAGATATATAGAAATATAGATATAGGTCTGTGTGTGTGTGTGTGTGTGTGTGTGTGTGTGTGTGTGTGTGTGTGTGTGTTTTAGGTATTTTAGGTTTTAGGTGTTTATTTTAGATAGAATATTTGGTAAATAAATAAAACATGTCAAAGTAAAAGAACGCCCCTGGGCTCCTGAGATAAAATAACATACTCACTGAGCACATGCAGGGAGGTCACCAGGAATTTAAAAAAAAGAGAGAGAGAGGCTGAAATGTACCTGTCGTAGTCTCCGTTGCAGAGGGCTCTTACTGGGATGGTGAAAGACTGCCACACTGGATTCAGCGTGTTCTTCACCACCTCTGTTTTATGGCAGATAGTAAACCTGGAGGAGAGGAGGAAGGAGGTTGGGGAAGAGATGGAGATTGTGTGTGTGAGAGAGAGAAAGAGAGAGAGAGAGAGAGAGAGAGAGAGGGAGGGAGAGAGAGAGAGAGAGAGAGAGAGAGAGAGAGAGAGAGAGAGAGAGAGAGGAAGAATACAAGGGAAAAACCAGGTAGAGAAAGAAATTTTATTATTTATTGTCAAACCAGAGAGACCAAATATGCAAACAAGGGGAGGAGCAGTGGACTGAAGAGCCAGCAGCTGCAAGAAAAAAGCATGCCTGAAAACACAGCGAAAGCAGACTATTTAAACAGGGCTGCACCCTGTTTTGTTTACTGTTTGGCCCAGCTCCCAGTTATATTGTGTTTTAGACCACAGAGAATAATTTAATAATTCAGTTTGACTTTTAAATCTATTCCCTTGCTAGTTATTTGCATATGGCTTGCTCCTGCTCTGATACCTGAAACTTTTGACAGAGCGTAGCCACAGGAATTTACACCAAATCCACCCAAACATCTGGTTAAAAAACAACAACATGTATCCTATTTCCTTACCCAAGGGCATGGATTACTCATGCCCTATTAAGTGCCCCAAGCCATTTAAAAACCTGTGAGTCCTTTGGCCACGCCGTACAGCAATTTGCACCTCTCTCTTGCACCAACAGCAGATACTTTTAGAAAGTCTGTAGGGATACATTTCCCACCCTGTTATGTTTAAAAAAATATAGAGAAAAGCTCACAGACACCTAATGAAACACTTGCTGAAGCATCTCTGGCTACACAGGACTGATGCTGCCACAACTGCGCTGCCCATTGGGAGCCTGAACAGCACGCTAGGATAGCAGGAGGAGATGGGAAGGTGTTATCCATTCATACACAGCTTGCTTCAGTTTTTTTTGTGATGGAACATGCAAATGGAAAATGCAGATGATGCTTAACTTTTCCTTTGGTATGCTTTTTACATGAGTTATGTCTCTTTCCTATTCGCTTTCCTTGGGTCATTTGTGTAAAACAGTCACAAGAGTTGGAGTTGCATTGTTACCTGGATGCATGCATCTGTATGCAATGCATGCCACCACTCTTAGAAAAAGTAATTGTGACCACTGCTGCCCTTCTTTTTTATCATATGACACTATCATACATCTCATTTTCTCAGCCAAGAACACCACGAATACTTACTTATCTATTCTCATGGGTGCCACATTTTTAAAAGCATGCTTTTCTCAGCTAACAGGCTGTCATGTAAGCCAATGGAATTCTGAATTCGGCCTGCTTTCAGAAGGGTATCCTGGTAACTGACAGTGTTATCGTACCTTGCAAGGACATGAGAAAGCCTTGTTAACACAAACCTGCATGCAGTGCGGCTTTTGATACCAGTTACTCCACTGTGCTAGTGGCATATCTCAGTGGATTATGTGCAACCCAGGGGGGCCTCCTCAAACAGCAGTCCACTGGCAGTGCCGGCCTGCAGCTACTTTCAAAACACTTGGAAAGTGAAAACAGGGCAACATCAAACACTCACGTTCCATCTTCGTTGCTTCTGTAGAAAACCATGAAAGGGTCTGACTTGCCAAAGAAGTCCTTCTTGTCCAGCTTGTTGGCGCAGAACTGCATAGTGGCACTGTCCTGCAGGGATGCATGGAGGAGATGTAGAAAGGGGGGAGATGGGGTGTGGTTGGGAGGAGATGGGGTGGAAGTGGATGGTGAGGGGCGTCATAAGCACTTTATGATGAAAGCCTGGATGATATTATTTATGCTGTCCTATTTCTCTTCCCTTCCCTTTCTTTTATCTCCATAGCTTACAGTGGGACAGCAGATGGAGGCAGCTGTCTGTACATCACACAATAAGATAATGAATATTGCATTATTATGAGATGAAACTCCATCTAATGAAAAGTCTCTTTTCATCTCACAGACAGACATACAGTGTATGTTTGTGTGCATGTGTGTGTGTGTGTGTGTGTGTGTGTGTTTGCCATTTAAGTATACAGTATATCTGTGCATATTGCAGAATTCTTTTTTTTTTTTTTTTTTTTTTACAGAGGAATATTGGAGTTCATTACATGACTGCAAATCAGTCACTCTGAGAGAAGCACGCACGCACGCATGCACGCATGCACGCACGCCCGCACGCATGCACGCACACTCGCACGCTCGCACGCACGCACACACAGAGTGAGAGAGAGGGAAAGAGAGACCTACTATTGGAGTAATGGTTTACAAACCAGCTGCACTCACAAATAGGACTCAGGAGAAAATTCTGTAACGTTACAGTGCATTTTCTCTGAACTGTGTTGTCTAAACACATAACCATATGACTTTTACACACTTTTAAAAGCCTTTTAAAAGTTTTGAATGACTGCAGAGATTTATGAATCTCCCTTTTACAACTTTGCTGGTCCCTTTGGTGGGGTTGTCATTACAAATACATTCAATCCCAAGGCTTCCAATGATACAAAATATGTCCTGCTAAATTACACAGAAATGTGTATAAAATGATGCACAAGCCATCTAGATATTTTCTGTTTAATGTAATGGTGTGGCCATAAAGCAATGACATCTTGATTTGAATATCTGACTCAGTCAGCGTGATGCAGCTGTAATGAAGCATCACAACCAGCAGACACAGGATATATTAATGGCACACTGATGTACAATTCTTGTACAATATGGGAAATGTTTAAATTGAAGCTCCCTGAGGAAAAATTTAAGGAAAAATCAGAGTTGAAAGGGTTAATACATCAACAAATAATGCATGACTTCATCCTCTTAGATTACTTATGAAGCTTTTCCACATAGGAATCATGAGGGTGTCAGATGGCAGGTAAGGCACACATCATGTGTGTTGTCTACTCTATGAAGAATAAAGGGAAGGTGTCATTGCTTTGATCATACAGATGAAAGGATTTGGGTGTGGAACTAGAGTGGAGCTTTGCCCCCCACTTTGGAGGCTCAGCCCTCATTTTAACTGACATGTTGAATTAGAATAGATTTGCACCTTTACTGTCGTTACACTGACTCTAAATCACTATATTTCCATCGATTAGTGTCATTATTACAGTAGCATAATGGATAATTCACATATTACTGTCAGTACACCATTGGCAAGGAACTGAAGGGCGACATTTGAGGAGACTGCCTTTGACATAGAGTGATGTGAAAGATGATTTTGAGCAGGGGGGCCTGATAAACTTCAGGTAGTTGGGTAGGTACTTTGTGCATGATCAGAATCAGCTTATTTAGCCTTATCATAATGTTCAGTGGCAGTGTGTGCAGGACCCTGAATATAGACATGTGGCTGGCTGTTGTCTGAGTCTTTGCTCTGTGCTGTTCTAATTCTAATTGAATGGCACCTGCTTACATGCTCTCTTTGTGGAGGCATTGGCAGCCAGCCTGCACTCTATCTTTATCTATAAGCACAGCCTAATGGGGCCACCAGCAGTGTGTGTATATGTGTGTATGTGTATATGTGTGTGTGTGTGTGTGTGTGTGTGTGTGTGTGTGTGTGTGTGAGAGAGAGAGAGAGAGAGAGAGAGAGAGAGAGAGAGAGAGAGAGAGAGAAAGCGAGAGTGTATGCATGCATTGTAATTTCAAACCATAGTTCCATGTCCTCCCACCAGGAGTCCTGCAAACATTTGTGCCAGCTGTTTACCAAGTCTAATGCTAGCATGAGTAACAGTCATCAAGCTAACTTCTTCTGATACCTGTCACAGCATCTGGACTGCATCAGACACTTCAAGTGCATCTCAGCCTCAGAGAAACATCAAACACAAAGCACACTCTCTGCTTTGGGCTGTTTTGTCTTTTTTTCTCTAATACTTTTTGATAGTTGCTTTGTTTCTTGTTTTTGTTTATTAAAAAAACTGGAATAACTATGTTGTCATGGATTACATTGTTATAAGCCATCACTTAGCCTTCATAAGGCATTACAACACAAAATATGTCTAGCTGACACTTGCATTACAAGCCCAATTCATTGATTTACACCTTCAATTCAAATCCAAATATAAACATAAACAGCAGCAAGTCCAAATTCAGCTCAGCTACTATAGACTACCAGGGCATCAAAAAAGTGGTGAGGCGGTGAGGTGGTAAATTTACACCTTAACCAGCAGAGTAAGGAGTCAACTAAGTAGGCTGTAAATTGCAAGATAGATTGGGTGAGATTGCAATGCAAAATAGAATCATCAGATTTGTAGCTAATGCTACCAAAGATTTGCTGAAAGCAGCTTTTGCTGGTTTCAGCATGCCATATGTAATTTTCAACCAGCACATTATAATTTCAGCAGGCCATTAAAATGTGACAATCATTACTACAGGAGCTCCTCATGACCTGCTTTCTGTTGAAGGCAGCATATTGCTGCTCTGCTGGAAAATGTCATGACCAGATAGTTTCAGAGAGAAATTGACCTCCTTTTATGTTCCCAAATAAAGGCAAGAGTCTGGTGATTAGTGCTGCTGTTTGAAAGTGCAAACTTTGCTTTTGATTACTAGAATTAAACTGCTACCATCATTAATTTTGCGGAATTTTACAATGAAGAAAAACGTAATGTGGTGCCTTCGAAGAACTGTTTCCAAAGCTGACTTAAGATAACTGTAGATTCCAAGAGAAACTCACACCAACAATGAAGAAAATAAATAAATAAAAAAACACTATATACACCTCTAATAAATCAAAAAACAACAACAGATGCTGGGAGATTAATTCTGCTTCCAAACCAACTCTTTCACTTTCTCTGTGGTGCACCCTCTCTCTTCCAAACAAGCCTGATTGTGCACTTTCTCCACCCGCTGTTCATCATGAAACCCAGCGCTTTTCGCAACCCCCCCTCCAATATAAATCACCCTCATGCCCGCTGTAGAAGCTAGTACTTGTTAACCATCGGCTGCTGCCTCCTCTTGGCTCTTTCCACATGGTGCCAGTGCAGAGATGGAGCCTGACTTATCACTGGCATATGGACTGTAGCTAATCTCTGGAACACAGTGGGTTCATTATGTTAAGAGATGAGGTGCTAAAACAGTGGATTGTTGTTGTTGTTGGAGCATGGGACCTTACACTGGACAGCCTTGCTGCTGCTAATGACAGCATAATGGCTTTTTAATGTTGCAGCTCACACCTCGTACTTGAGTGTGTGCCAAGCAGCAAATCAGCAGAGCTTGTATGTGTGAGGCTGTGAGTCCAACAGATTGCAAGTGAGGGAGTGTGTGAGTGTTCACGTGCACATATGCCACTGTCTTTTCTAATTCCTGTTTGAATATGTATGGTTTTTACTCCACTGGCCTCACAGCCAGGCACCATGCAGTGTCTCCCTTACACACTTTTCTTTAACAAAGAAATGAGTCCATGTACTCCACTCAAGCAGCAGGGAGAACTTTATCAGTGCTCCTGCCCACACCCTGAGGACACACACACACTCACACTCACACACACAGCGATACAGTACCTGTCATTTCACACTCCTCTTGCACAGAGGATCAGAGCTCTTTAGTCGTTCCTCACTTTCTCTTTGTTTTTGTCTCTCCTTTTCTCTCTCTCTCTCCCCCTCACCCCCTCTCTCTCTGTCTCTGTCTTTCTCTCTCTCCTCTATTTCTCATGGGTATGTTGGCTGCAATGCAGTGTAATGACTGACATATAAACGGTTGACTGCTAATGTCTTCCAAACATGTGAAAGTAATGATACTTAGCAAGAGATTTCATTTATTCTGTCTCGCTTTTTGTCTTACTCCCTGGCCTCCAGCTTTGTGAGTGTGTGTATGTGTATGAGTGTGTTTGTAGATTTGTGTGTGTGTGACCTTCATGAGTATTGGAATATATGCCTACAAAACAAACCCTTTGATGTGAAGACAGGCAAAATCACTACAGTCATTTTGTGTTTCAAATGTCTCTCTATGGTCTTAGGACAAAACCATGTATTTCCACGTTTTGACTGAACTGCTTTGCTGCACACGCTCTGTTAAACATTATATATTGCCTCTGCAGAACAGGACAAGCCCACCAAAAAAGTTTACATTAAGTTTGTGCACTTGCATCATTATCCTGGCAGATTGCTCTATATTTTAAGAGGCCCTGGCTGGCCTTAATAAAGTTCTGTTTCCTTGGACTTCAGTTTTTTCACCCTCCTCCACTGCAAAATAATATTTCCCCCTGGAAATATATTCTGATGAGTTAACATACAGTAGTGAGGTACAATGAGGACAAACTTTGAATGGCAGTCATAAATTCCATCGATTGTGAACTTGCCTTGTGTAATTATTGTTTATGAAGATAAATCACATTGATAGAGAAGCAAGGAAGCGAGGTGGTTAGCACTATCACTTCACAGCAAGAAGATCCGGGGATTAAATCCTGACTGGAACAGGGCCTGTCTGTGTGGAGTTTGCATGCTCTCCCCATGTTTGTGTGGTTTTCCTTGCTCTGGATGAGCATGAAAACATGTATGTTGATTCCCCTGCCACTGAGGATGCACAAGCCAGTGCATTCCTAGCACTGGGCCCAAGCCCAGATATAATTGGAAGGGCTGCGTTAGGAAGGGCATCCATTGTGGTGACCTCTTGCGGAAGCAGCCAAAGGACTAAGAGGAGAGAAGCGAGGAAGCCGCTCTGAAGTGCTGTGAAAAGTTCAGTTAAGGCCAACTTTTCACAGCTGACAAACTTGTTGACTGTACACACATCGACCAACCTTCCCTGGTTGCTGAGCTCCACAGGAAACAAATGGGCTTCAGTGACTTGCTGATCATGGGGCTTGCAGTGTGATTGCAGGTTCAGGCTTTCTAACAGGCAGAGTTTGGCAACATGGGTGTTGTCGGAGCCAGTGAGCAGAAGGGCACGCCAGGAAACCTCCGCAGAGCTAATAGGCACATAAAAGCATTTATGGTGATGGAATGTGTTGGGGATATTAAATATGCATCTGTTCCTGCCTCATTAAGGTCCTGTGGCACGAACACACACCCTCGTTAAGGCCTGTGATCAACAGCCAATTGCTAATATGGAGAGAATCAGGGTATCAATATTTAAAGAGTGGGCAGGCAAGGTAGACACATTCCCATCCTCTGGGGAATAATGGAGGAATGCTAGTGGCAGGGAGAGAAGAGTGTGTCTTTGACTGTGTGTGTGTGTGTGTGTGTGTGTGTGTGTGTGTGTGTGTGTGTGTGTGTGTGTGTGTGTCAATGCAGCAAACAACACACTCTAATGAAGACGGAAGACAGGAGACACGGGTAGTGGAGGTGCAGAGTAAGCTTAAACAAATGCATTTACATTACACCGTCTTAGCGCACATATTGTTTGTGTAACCTGGATTATTTTGAGAGAGAGTGAGAGCAAAAAACCTCAGCAGCTTTCTAAAACTTTAAACCTAATTACAGCCTCTAACAGATTCATGTTCCATGGCCCTAACAGCTGCTTCACACTCTACAAGAAAAGTAACCAGTTCATTAGATGTCAAATCATTTTGGAGGTGATTACACCTTTTCTTCTTCATCCATCTCTGTCCAGGCTGCAGGGATCACTCAGAGTGGACTATTGCCCACTTGTATGTTTAATGTAAATACATAAACCCATAGGACAGCTTTCTGAGTACAGGCTCATAAATAAACATATATCAGCTACTGAGCCCACGCATGGATGGATAGAGATACAACCCACTCTGGAATACAATATATAGTGAAGGAAAGCCTCCATTTTTACAACAACACTGTATTCCCAGCCCAGCTTAAGTGAAAATCACTATTCAACACTGTGCTTTAAATATACCTGACTTCTATACACAGTTAAAGGCTTATATGACATAGCATGTATGAAAAATACAAGTAAATAGCCGATATTATGATAGTAAAGTCATCTATTGTATTGGTCTTCTATTTGCTCACAGTAGAACATGACCGATGTACACAAGCTTCATGTCCGCCTCAGACCTGTTGGTCTTTAAAGGTATTTTTTTTCCTTATTCGGGATTGCATCAGTGAAAAGATCTATCCCTTTTCTGTGCATGTTTGTGTGTATGTACAGCATGTGTGTCCGTGTCTCTGGGGATTAAACACTGAACAAATATAAATGGAAATGGCACAAAAAGGGGAAAAAGGTGGCTGTTCGATTAAAGGCCGGTGAAATAGGGTGTGCGTGGGAGGATGATGGGGAGTGGGGGAGGAGTGGTGTGAATGTATATGTGGATATGTGTGTGTATGAACAGATATATACAGTATGTACACACGCTCATGATATTTGTGGTATTTATGATAGGTTTTATGATCATAGACGAATCTGACTGATTGTATATTGTTTAGAGCCATAGAAAGCTAAAATCTGTGAATTCTCTAGAGTTGTGTTGCCTAATAAAGTTTCCAAAAGCCAATTTAAAAAAAAAACAAAAAAAAAACAGCAGTGTAACCAGGGAGCCAGGTAACCTAACAGCAGAGTCCCTAGCCTGTTTGTGCCAGGCAGCAACATACGAATTTAGCCTACCAAACAGCCAGCCCCTGACCTGCTAATAGAGGAGCATTCATGTAGAAAGTTCAGTTCCTACAGTACCACTGGGGGAACCGACTCCACAAAACAAATTATGCATCTTATTCCCATGGTTATGGCAACCTTTTCGATTGCATGCACTGCAGGTACTTATTAGCTTTCACTGCAGTTCCTTTAGTAATATTCCATTCTGCCAATATTGAAAAAAAAAAAAAAAAAAAAAACTTTCTCCCAAACTCCTTCAAGCACAGTGTTTTTTGTTGGCTTTTTTTTTTTTTTTTTTTTTTTAATAAAGTGTTGCAAGAATAATTTGACATTCTCAAATCTACAAGCCAATTGTACAAAGACATTAGGCTCTTACTGTAGTGACTGCAGAGCTTGAGCCACAGTATAGATAGTGTTGGCTTGTACACTGTCGGGCTCGGCTCTCTCCCTTAATTAAACTGTTTATGCTTCAGCACCAGTAACAGAACACTTATTTAACTAGACACTGTTATTAAATTCTGATTTCATATTCATAATGTCTTTGAGGATAGACAATGACAGCTCTGTCCTGTACACTTTTCTCAGGAGTAGAAGGTTGGAGGTCTACCTCTTATATTATTTTCCTGTTCTGTTTTTTCAGCTGAGGCTCATAAGTTATTAATTACCTCTTTGTGACAGCCTTTAATAATTCCCACACAGAGCTATAGAAATATCACCAGAGCGATTTGTTGCATGGGCAGAACATTGTGTGTGACATGTTTTGTCACTTAATCATTTGACCAAGTCATTGGACTATTATCAGATGTTATGATTTTATGATAAATGGACCTGTTCAAGGAAGACATTGTGCAGGATTTGTGAACCTATGAAAAGTATAAATACTCTCAATCTGTGCTGTGCTGTATCTTCAAAAACAATTGAATATGAATGAGACCCTGCAGTGCAATGGTGATGTAAAGATGAGTGGTGGAGGGAGAAGTGAGATAGTCCTTGGCTTGAACTGGTCTAAAATACACTTATACTGTATTCAGTAATATGTAATCAGGTGAGTGGAAGCTGAACCTGTTAAAGGAATACTCCAACGCCTTTTTCTGACTCACCCAGACGAAGACAAGATGTTCGATACCATTTCACATCTGTACTTCCACTGGTCTGGTTGCAGTGGGCAGTATCTATGTCTATGGGAGTCATTAGCCTAGCTCCGGCGAAGTGAACAACAAAACCTATAGCAACTATGAAGCTGTCTTATTTACACAGTGCATCATGTGTATTTGAAATACACCTCTTGGAGTTTAAACAAAACAAATGAGAGTTGTTTTAGGAGAAGTCCATTTATGCCAGATGTCCCTATACCTTCAGCGCTGTGTGGATCACTGCGATAGACAGAAAGATAAATTTGTTCAGCGCTTATAGTTCCACCATCTAACTTCTCCTAAAATGACTCCCAAGAAAAAAACATCCCAAACACACATGGTACACTGTGTAAGTAAGACAGCTTCAGAGTTGCTGTAAGACTCATTTATTCACTTTGACAGAACTAGCCTAACGACTCCTATAGACTTCAAGTCTTTATGCTAAGCTAAAAAGAAATGCTACCCATGGGAAGTGTAGCACTGGACTTCCAGAGGTGAAAATGGCATCGGACATCTTCTCTCAGTATGGTTAAGTTGGTAAAAAGGGTATTTTGCCCACAATGTTGGAATATTCGTTTAAATATCTGAAATTGCTTCAGACAACACAATAATAATCAGAGTAAGGACCTCTGTGTTACTGTGCATCACTCTAACCACCTCTCTAGGTAGACCAGGTGTGTGTTCGATTGACAGAGAGAGAGTGTCTATTTACGTGCAAGACAGGCCCACTTATGCATGGTTTATGTTTTCTGTGAAGCTTGACACACTCAGGATCCATATGAACACAGATGGCCCATCCACCTACATCAGTATTCATGCTTCTTGTGCTTTAATGTCAAATCCACATCTAAAAAATCCAGGGAATATCTGCGTATGCATGAAATCGAGGACATATATTCCATTTGTCAGATATGTTAAGCCTGGCTTATTTGATGTTCACACATTGTTCCATTTTTGATCTCAGTCATTGAAAAAATGTGTATAAGTCTAACTCCCACAAATACCCATTAATAGATTAATAGTCTAAAGTCTCACCACTAAATATGTACTAATATGATACATAATAATGAATTAGTGTATTGTTTGATAGCATGTATAACATCTAATTTGTCATACAATATGGAAATAAATAAATAAATAAATAAATAAATAAATAAAGGCATATCATATCTTAATATTTGCATTATTTTGCTCTAAAATACTGTATGACTTGAGTGACAACATCTAAACCTATTTACAAATGAGGCTTGTCAAAAAAGAGCAGTATCCACCAAGATAACACTTTATTTGGATTATCAAATATTAATATTCAACTCAGTATCAACTGTGTATCAGCTGAGTTTAACAGTTGAGCCAGTGTAGATATTTAACTCCTGTTCAATATAAATGCTCAACTTGCATCAATAGAATGTATACTGGTAGTGTACTGGTGCTTATAGATAGATTTATCAACTTTGCATCAAGTAAAGTTCAGGTTTGGATGTGGGTTATGGGTAGGGTTTGGTTGATACTAAGCTGATTATTAACACTGATCGGTCCAAATAGTGTTGCCCACATTCATAATCCTTTAATGGTATCATCACGACATTAACCATGTCAAATTCAGGAGTCTGAATTCAAGCTCACCTAAATTTCCTCTCTGAATTTGACTTTTGCTTTGTCACTTTGCTATATTACTGTCACAGTCCTTGGATTTCTGTGTTTTTGGTTAGGATGTTTTGTTTATGGTCTTTCCCGAGTTTTGAAATTGTCTGCGTGCTCTGTATGTCCTTCCTGTGATCCCAGTTTCCTTTTCCCCCTGCCTCCCCACACCTGCCCTGCTCATCAACCCCGCCCTTTGTTTCCTAACTTCTGCCCCTGCCACTGTTCCTTGTCTTCTGATTAGTTCCCTAACACAAGTTTGTCCTGAAGTTTTTGTCATCTTGCCTTCCTCTCTGTCTTGCCACCCTGCCCGTTAATGGTCGTTTGCTTGGTTTCCAGCTCCCTTGCTGGCTAGTGTTAGTTGTCAGTTCTGTAGTTTGTGAGACAGTAGTCTGCAGTCAGCTTGTTTTTGTCTGGCTGTTTGCTCCAGTCTCCTGCCAGTCTGTTTGGTCTTCTAACCAGTTTGTATGCCAGCATTTCAATCACCACCTGCGCTTTAATCTGCAAAGGAACCCAAGTTGTCTCCAGTCCCTGCATTTGGGTCCACTTGCCAACCCTCCATTGAGACATATCACACTCAGCTCACCTAACTCAAAAGTCTGTGCACATACACTATATTACCAAAAGTATTCGCTCACCTGCCTTTACTCATACTATGAACTGAAGTGCCATCCCATTCCTAACCCATAGAGTTCAATATGATGTCGGTCCACCTTTTGCAGCTATTACAGCTTCAACTCTTCTGGGAAGACTGTCCACAAGGTTGAGGAGAGTGTTTATAGGAATTTTTGACCATTCTTCCAAAAGCGCATTGGTGAGGTCACACACTGATGTTGGTCGAGAAGGCCTGGCTCTCAGTCTCCGCTCTAATTCATCCCAAAGGTGTTCTATCGGGTTCAGGTCAGGACTCTGTGCAGGCCAGTCAAGTTCATCCACACCAGACTCTGTCATCCATGTCTTTATGGACCTTGCTTTGTGCACTGGTGCACAGTCATGTTGGAAGAGGAAGGGGCCCGCTCCAAACTGTTCCCACAAGGTTGGGAGCATGGAATTGTCCAAAATGTTTTGGTATCCTGAAGCATTCAAAGTTCCTTTCACTGGAACTAAGGGGCCAAGCCCAGCTCCTGAAAAACAACCCCACACCATAATTCCTCCTCCACCAAATTTCACAGTCGGCACAATGCAGTCTGAAATGTACCGTTCTCCTGGCAACCTCCAAACCCAGACTCGTCCATCAGATTGCCAGATGGAAAAGCGTGATTCATCACTCCAGAGAACGCGTCTCCACTGCTCTAGAGGCCAGTGGCGGCGTGCTTTACACCATTGCATCCGACGCTTTGCATTGCACTTGGTGATGTGTGGCTTGGCTGCAGCTGCTCGGCCATGGAAACCCATCCCATGAAGCTCTCTGCGTACTGTACTTGGGCTAATCTGAAGGTCACATGAAGTTTGTAGCTCTGTAGCAATTGACTGTGCAGAAAGTCGGCGACCTCTTCGCACTATGCGCTTCAGCATCCGCTGACCCCTCTCCGTCACTTTACGTGGCCTACCACTTCGTGGCTGAGTTGCTGTTGTTCCCAAACGCTTCCATTTTGTTATAATAGAGCTGACAGTTGACTGTGGAATATTTAGGAGCGAGGAAATTTCACGACTGGATTTGTTGCACAGGTGGCATCCTATGACAGTTCCACGCTGGAATTCACTGAGCTCCTGAGAGCGGCCCATTCTTTCACAAATGTCTTGTTTCACAGTCTGCATGCCTGAGTGCTTGATTTTATACACCTGTGGCCAGGCCAAGTGATTAGGACACCTGATTCTGATCATTTGAATGGGTGAGCGAATACTTTTGGTAATATAGTGTATTTTGGAAAGAGTGCGTGGTGGTATGCACATTCTCATATTTAATATGTAGTGTTTTTTTAATATTCTAATTTTTGTATGAAACATGGTGTTCTCTCTTTTTTACTTCATGTTCATGTGCATTGTTTAACCATCTGGCCACATAACTTAAGCTGTGCTTCTAGTACATTAAGCAATCAGTATCCTTCATCCTCACAGTTCAGCCAATCCTTTACAGAGGTGCGTCCATACTGTATGTAACTGCAGTTCCATTTGTGTTATCATAAATTTCAGGTTGTGCAAGACCACGCACATGACTGGCTTTGTTTTGGCCGCAGTTACATAAGTTTGATCGGTGCACTCCTCCACATTTGTTTCCACGTGAAGTTTTAACCGTGAACCAGGCTCTGCATTTTAAGTTCTTAGGTGTGTTTGTATGAAAATAAATAATATCAAGGAAGGTGTGAAATTCTGTGAAAGAGAGAAGGAGGGAGTGTGTGTATGTGTTTACATATTTTTGTGTGTTTGTGCATTTGTTTTTGTGTCTGTGTTAAGATGTGTATGTGTGAATTTATGAGTGTTAGTGTGAATGCTTGTGTTTGTGTGTGTGTGTGTGTGTGTGTGTGTGTGTGTGTGTGTGTGTCCCACAGGCTACAGAGTACAAGGTCAGGCAGAGCTGATTTTTAATTAACCAGCACTCAGTCTCACACTATGATCAGCCACGCTGTTTTATAGCTGGGAGTTGATACATTTCAAGTGTGAAATAATCCTCCATTGATTAACTTCTGTGTCTTTGTATCTGTTTTTCTCTACCTATCCACCCACACCGCACACACACAAACACAACTTATCTAATTTTTCATCCTATCCCTGCTCATTCTCGCTTCATCATGTTTTATATTTTTTGCTCATTATGGTTACACCGCTCTGTCCTTCTCCCTTCGTCTCTCCCTATTCTCTCTCCGTGGCTTCTGCTCTGCTGCACTCGCTTGCTTCTCAATATCTCTGCCTAATCTGTGAGCTGGGAGCCCAGTGAAGCATCCAGAGCTTTATGCCACAATGTTGGCCGAGGATAGGATGAGTTAAAGGGACAGGCGGCACTCACCCTATCATGTTCCCGGGCCATTTCATTAGACATGGGCCACTCCACAGAGAGATAGCAGCTGTTATATCTCATACTCTGCTGTGTGTGTGTGTGTGTGTGTGTGTGTGTGTTGGGGGGGTATGTGCCTGTGAGTGTGTTGTATAAGAAAGAAAAAACAAACAAATGATAGATAAACTTTATTATCATTATAGATAGGTCGATCATTTTAGAGAGAGCGATACAAAGATGTGTGTGTGTGTGTGTGTGTGTGTGTGTGTGTGTGCACGTGTGTGTGTGTGTGTGTGTGCGTGCGTGTGTGCGTGCGTGCGTGCGTGCGTGTATGTGAACATAATTAGTGTGTTCTTGGCAAGCACCCTAATTATTCAGTGCCACAGGACGCATGGTCAGCAAGTGTAATTCGAAGGAAAGGGTAGGAGAGTTGGGACAGATGGAGAGGATTTTTTGAAACAAAAGTGAGCAATTAATAAAGAAAATTAGACTAAATTCCATTAAAAGGCATTGCAACATTTTTCAAAGGACACAAGCATCCTGAGGCAAAGTAAGAGCGCAGCACAAAATTAGCATTTTCACTTGGAACTTGCTATTTGGCTGCCAAGATGAGGAAGGATAAATGAACTCAACAAGAGATCCAAGAATATCAGATAAAATCCACTGGACTTGTAACAGAAGAGCTGATTTCCCCAATATTTCTGGACTCAGTAAGATGATGAAGCCTCTTGGATGAGTGGTGAAACTTCAAATCTTTTCATACAAGTCCAGTGGATTTGTTTGATTTTGTTGAACATTTTGCTACCTGGATGACTGAAGTGAGTGTACACAGACAAATCAACAGGCTTCCTGGATCTTTTGCAATCCACTGCATGCCTGAAGTCTGTTTAACTACATTATTGCGACAGATATTTGCACGCCAGTGCACATTCGTGTGGGGAGACTGTTATGTCTTACTTACTCGACAGTTTCCCAGCTCCTCTGCAGACAGAATGATGGTGCCACATTTCTTCCCTGGGATCCCTCTGTGGAGGAATGAGAGAGGACAAGACAACCTTAGGGAAGAAGGGGAAACAGCTCGCCTCAGCAGTGAGTTTATCCTACTGATGGACAGGTGGAAGGAAAGACATTACATTCAATAACAAATAAACACACAGTCCCTTTGCTCTGAGTCAGCCTTCACATTTCAAGTGTCAGTCATGTTTTTTTTTTGGTTTTTTTTAGACCTCCACCAAGGAGGTGAAACCTCAAGTGGCGGGTTATGTAATGAGACCTGTTTGACTGTCAGCGGGATTACTCAAAAAGCACAGGATGGAATTGCATGAAGCTTGGTGGCGAGGATTATCATGGACCAGTGAAGAATCAGCATCAAGGAGTTGTGGCAATGGGCGGGGCTTAGCACAAACAGAGCTGTAGTTTTCAAGCGCATCCACATAACATCGCAAAACCTGCCCTGCGTTCCAAATCGCATACTTATACTTTTTACTTTTAGTATGTACTGCAGCTGCTCTTACAGAGTATGTAGTTTAGTATGCAATATGCGTGCGAATGCATACTATTGGGACACACTACATACATCATCCCTGAAGTCCGACCCTCTCGCTCACTTCTGCCGCCATCCGTAGCGCCACATTTGAATGTTGTTGTCAAAATGGCAGTTCTGTTTCATACTGTGCTGTCATCTGTCATATATCGTATATTCTGTCTTCCTGTCGCTGCTGCTGTCACTGAGTGAGTTTTGTGTGATATGTGTGTTTTGTTGTCGTCCGTATGTGGGCGTGGCTTGTACTCAGTCAGTGTGACGTAACATCCACTGCGCATAGGATTGTAGGTCAGAATGGCCAGAACAGCATGCTGAAATGCATGCTGCGAAATCTGACCAGATGTAGTAGAACATCCTGGCACTCTTGGCATATTGCATCTGACATACTATGTATTGGGACATACTAAATCTTTTTTTCCCTACTAAACAGTATGGTAGTATGGGTATTGGAACGCAGGGCTGGTGGCACAGTGACTGTAGGTAAAAACAGCAAGAAAGTATGGACTAACTCTCCCCACTGATTGGCAGAAAAGGACATGTCCCATGGCAACAGCTCTGCAGAAAAGGGGGAGTGGCTTAGCACAAACGGGGCTAAACCCTCAGCTGCAACCTTACCAGACCTCTGCATTCTACTGAGAGCCTTCTTATTCTTCTTACATTTTAGTCTTTAATTATTTTTACTGGCATTGTTGCTGCTGCTGCTGCTGCTGCTGTTGTTGTTTTAATCTCTGGTTACTTTTTTAAAATTAATTTATTGACTGTTTATATTCCCCAAGTATTAACTTGTTACTTACTTTTTCATTTTTACTGGGAATTACTTTGCAACTTTGGGTAACACCTTATTTTAATCCCCTACCAAGTGAAGCATTTATAAACAGTTAAGTGAATAAACAGTTGACAAGTGCTTTCTATATACACTATAACATAGTGGTAAGCACATAAAAATATATTATTTACATTTCTAAACATGTTTTACATATCTTAAGTGCAGTCACAATTTTAGAGAAGATGCTAAAGCAGTTTAAAATAAACTGGAACCAATTTCTGAACTGCAACATAACACACATTTTAGTTTTATCAGTATTATTACATGTAGTTCATGATTTCTAGTTATTCATTCACTCTTTTTTCATTTCTTCTTCTTCTTCTTCTTCTTCTTCTTCTTTTTTTTTTTACTGTTATCTTCATAATATTTAGCCAAGGAAAGCTGAACACCTTGCTTAACATTCACTGGACACTTTCACATGTGGGAGCTGCTGAGTACAACCAAAATCTTCTACTGTTGGCCAATGAGCTGCTTCACTAGAGATGCTATAGAATAAAGTGCCTTGCTCAAGGACATTGTGAGTGTGGAAATTTGAAAGTTCTGGTCACAAGCCTGCCTCTCTAACCTCTGTGTAGCCTCTGCCACATATTAATTATGTCATGTATCTATGCCAGTCTGCCTGCTCTCCATGATGCTGAAATCAGATTTTATGTCTGTAACAGATACTCACACACTCCCTTTGCAGGTTCGTTTTCTTGCTGCAACCTCTGATCTAATGCAGAGGGCACCACATGGCTATCCAGATCCCACAGGACAGTTTTAAACACTTTAGCTATTTCTCAAAAGAAAAGAGGAGAGCAGGTGGCCAGATTACACATCAGAATGGCCATCAAAAGCTAAACCCTCTATCAAACCCTTCTTTGCCTTATTACTCAACAAGACAGCGTTCTGAAGGGAAAGACCTATTTCTTTGAAGCCAGCCACCAGAAAATAAATTTGTTTCTTCATTGCTGGCTCCTGTTCATTATTTGTCTGCCTCTGCCATAAGAGTGAATGTCCCCCTCGGTGAATGGTATCATCATGTGTTTTATTTTCGCAGTCTCCTCTGAGCATGTTGGCAGTGTCCATCATCTGGAGTGTTTGCAATCGTACAAAATCAATCCGCCAGCCGCGCTGCATTTCTCCCAGCTGGCTGGGGCACAGAGACAAGCTGAGGAGACACTTTGACTCCAATATCTTTCATTGTCCCTGCTCCCCTTAACATTTTTCTCGCTGTCTTTCTACTCCTCGTTTCTCTTCTCTTCTCTTCTCTTCTCTTCTCTTCTCTTCTCTTCTCTTCTCTTCTCTTCTCTTCTCTTCTCTTCTTCCCACCTGATTTTGGTTTTGTTCAGACTGCAGGGAAATCAGATCTGTTTTTCCAAACAGATCTTTAAGACAAACTGTCCGCACTGTTATTTTCAAGGTGATCAGATTGGATTCACAACCTACATGAATGGGTTGCTGTGGTAACGACGTAGGCGTCACTAACTACATACGCTGGTGATGCAGTTTTCCAACATGGAAACACGAGAAATGTAAAGAAGCCTCCGCCCAAAGTGGCAGCATACAATTTATTTCAATGTCTGTCAACAGACTGTTGTCGTCTGTGTTGTCCTCCACACCGCCCTACTTGTAGCAACATGGATTCTGCTCAGCCGCTCTGATGCACTTCTTTCACCCTGGATTTTACACTGTTGTTGTGTGTTATGTTGTGAGTGAAATTTGAGTTTCATGTGCTTTTTTGCTGTCCAGACTTTCTAAAATCACTCTGGATACAATCTGGATACGCCAAAACACGGATTTAGGCTGGCAGTCTGTACAAGGCCGTCTTCTCTTCTCTTTCCTCTGCTTTCCTTCTCGTCTCTGTCTCTCCACTCTGTCTCCTCTCTATCATGCACTACAGGAAATCTCTCTCTCACTATTTATAGTGTGTGTGTGGGTACAATGTGTGTCATTGTGCATGTGTCTGTGCAAGTACTGGCAGCCTGTCAAACAATACAAAATCTTTTTTGTAGTCATTAGTCGTGTCAGGTGACAGGGAGAATTGAAAAGTAACACACAGGAAATCACATTTACACTTGCTGATTATAACATGAGAAGTTAGACATGGAAAAGAAGTAAAAAAGGAATTCCCACTGTCATGCAAACATTCTCATTTTGCCGAGAAAATCTATACTATTTCTGTGTACCTTTTTTTGGATAACAAGGCTTCCTGAATTGTGTGCTATTTATTAATTCTCTCTCTCTCTCTCTCTCTCTCTCTCTCTCTCTCTCTCTCTCTCTCTCTCTCTCTCATCACAGATTACTCACATAAGCCCATTCAGGAACATGAATCAATGACAAAAAAAAAAAAAAAAAATCTGCTGTTACACATTGGTGGTGCACAACTGTATGCGGTTTACAGTTGTTGACCAGCCTGCTCCTCTCATGGGAATATGTTTACTGACATAAGTAATCGCCTGGTTGTTTTCACTGGAAAACAACCAGGCGATTCATTCATTTAACCCATGTTATATCACTGCACCAGAGATTTCACTGGCCATTATTGTAGGAAGTGGCTGGGGGCACGCATTGTGTGCATGAGTGAATGTGCATGAATATATGTGTGTGTGTGTGTGTGTGTGTGTGTGTGTATGTGTGAGTGTGTGTGTGTATGTGTGTGTGTGTGTGTGTGTGTGTGTGTGTGAGTCATTTGCAGGGTCTTACCTGAGGACCCTAAAGTTCACTGTGGTTATGCTGGATGTGTGTTAATTGCCTCATTCATCAACTGTGTGTCACATTTAGAGGGATGAGACTCATTAATTTGACAGTATTGTGTGTGTGTGTCTTTACAGCCTCATTCCACACACACACACACACACGCACGCGCGCACACACACACACACACACACACACACACACACACACACACACACACTACTTTACTTTGTGCTGTAGACCAACAAAACAGTCTTAACTGACCCATCTTTATGTGGGAGAATATTTGGGAAACAGTTTCATGACAATAAGTGATGCACTGCTGGATGCAGGGACTTTATGTTCAAATTAGCTAATGAATACTATATTACTAAACCTACTAAATATTGTAGACAAGTAGCTGTAACTCAGGGGCAACAACAAATTACTGGGCACTTCTGGATATAATGACTTGGGTTTTCATTCATTAATAATAATAATAATAATAATAATAATAATAATAACAATAGAAGCTCCAGTATGATTAGAGATTGCACAGTTCTTACACTCCCTTATACTTCTTCCAATGCATTTCTCAATTTGTCAAGTATTTGCTATTTTTTCCCTATCTTTCCTCATCTTTTTTCCTTATCTTACCTTATCTTATCATTACAACTAGTAAAAATAAGGATGGTTCTAAGCCATAACTGTGTAACATTAAGGTTTAATTTGTGTTTCATTTTATAGACTAATGCCAGCACAAGAGTCTCGCTTTGATTTTCCTGTTGGTTTGGACTGGGGTGTGACTGACAGAAGGCGGGTGCATAACAGAACCGCTGAAAACAATCAGTTTTGGAGAGAAAAACACAGAAATTGGATATTCAATGAGGTAGAAGCACTATTTTGCTTACAAGCCATGTGGAAGTAAGAGTCCCCCTCCTGTGTCATGTCAGCTCTGGTACTCATCTTTACAACGAACAGAACTGCTTTCAAAATGTTGAATTCTGAAGCTTGATATTACCGCACAGATGCAACTTTGCAAAATGTAAGTTTATGTTTTCATTTCAGAGTAATGGATCACCTTTATTGACTGAATTAGATGTCTTAGGCTTTGTTTTCTGTGTCATTTGGAACTGAATGCGAGTGAGTGAGCATGAGAGTTCAGTAAAACCAATTTAAAAATACTGTATCTTTATTTATGGTGCCTGCATTTAAAAATTGTCCAAATATTCATTAAAGTTACGGAAACTATAATAAAGTCGCAAAAAAAAAAAAAAAAAAAAAAATCTGTTAACAAAGTGTTTTAGGTGGCAGGTTAAGTGATTGGCAGTTTCCTGGTTTTCCTTTCCATAGATGATTTACAGTATCTATAGAAACGTGTCACAGAAAGAATACTTAATACCTCCTTTTCACATGAGCACTTGGTTCCTTCCGCTCAAAACATTCAAAGGATAAAAGACTGGAGAAAGTGCTGTCCAGCTGCGTGAAAGCCATTAGAAAGTGTTCTGTGGTTGTGGGCGTGTTCAAGTCTGCATGTGTGTGTGTGTGTGTGTGTGCTTGTGTTTCAAAGGGTGGATGGACACCTGTGATTCACAGAGTGAAAGACTCACATCGATCTTCAGGGTCTACAGGCCAAGAGACACAGACAACTGTATGTGTCTTTTCTCACCTCTAATCTCACACACACACACACACACACACACACACACACACACACACACACACACACACACTCAAAGACAAAACTGGCCACCACATGGATCAATGGTTCAAAAATAAAGTTTTCAAAAGACAAATGACTCCATAACTACATCCGCCCTCACGACCACTTTCCCTCACCTCCTGTAATTCAATCAATGGCCACTCAAGTCCTCCCAGAAATAGTCTGGTTTCTTAAGGCCATCATCGCACAGCTACAATCAGCAGACAAAAGAGTTCGCTGAGGAGAAGTGGAGTGAACTGTGCTGACAAACTGTTGGAGAGCCACTTTTGAATAGGCAAACACAGATGGTATTTTTTCTATTTCACAGCGAGCAATGCAGCACACAGCCACAGGAAAAGGCTTTCATCCATTATCTTGTTGTTTCTGGTCACTGGTACCATGAAAAAATACTTTATGCATCACTGGTTTTGACATTGTAGCCCTATGTGAAGAAAATGTTTCACAACCCTAGGACAAAGTCACCTCACTGAGAGAGCTTTTACAGTGCCTCTTTAGGAGATACAGTGTTATGTGGTGACTGACAGTCATTTTGAAAGGTGTTAGACAGATTTTTTTTTATGTTTCGGAAATAAAGAAGTTATAAGAGCTTCATTTAACAAGAAATACCTGTGTGCTGACTTGTTATTGCTTCTCGCTGTCCTGATAAAGCTGCACAACTGAAATTCATTCTGTGCTGGAAATTAAATTCGGCTGGCAGCTGAAGTCTTTTATGCAGCCGTTTTAATGTACTTCATAGATTTTAAATGCTCAAAAATTTGTACCATTTGACTGAATATATTTGGTTTCCCTAATATTAACGTGGTCTATGAACACTGACACATGTCCTCTGATAGCCATAAAGTCTATTAAATAAAAAAGTAATTTAACAATGAATGGTTAAGTTGTCGCATTGAAAGAAAGAATCTGATCTGAGTGAGAAAATTCTGAGTCATGTAGAGCCCTAAATGACTGATGATTCAAAATACCTCTTAGACAGGCCAAATGTGAATGTGTGCATACTGGATACAGTTTATATGAAAATGAGTACATGTGGTACAATAGTGGAATAGGTTCATGCATGTGTTTGTGCAAGCGTACACATGGATTTATAGACAGATTTCATCCCAAGGGAAATTCACATCTTCCAGCAGTATCCACAAATTCAAAATACAAAATAAAAGACATCAGAAAAAAAGACAGCAGTAAGTAGTACACACTTTAAAAAGCCTGCAGGAAGTACTACTAATAAATAAATAAATAAATAAATAAGTGGTTAATTAAATAATGATTATAATAATTTATCTGTGTCTAACCATCAGTATTTGATATGTGAATGACATCTCTTGCCCTCTCCCAGTTTGTGAACAGCTGTATTTTATGAATACGTTATTTATCATATCGCCAGGCAGCTCACTCAGGGAGGAAAAACAAATTTAGTGGTGTTACACTGCAATCTGTCTCCTGCTGAATTTGATCCCTCTCCTCATGTACGCCTGTGTATGCAAACAATCTCACCCACCTCTTTGTCTATGCAGGGACTGAAAGAGGGAGATGGAAATTATTGAACAAGATCCCACTTGTGCCTTATTTGATTCTCAGCAGCAAAAAATAAAATAAATAAATAAATAAATAATTCCCAAAACTTTAGAGTTTGTCTCAGTCATGGGGAAGGGAGTGGATTGTGCATTATTCTCACTGTAGAGCTGAAAAACTGCTTCATCTCAAATCACAACCTCTTGAGAGCGTTACACAAGATACTGCTCCCGTGTATTATTGAATATGTGGAACTTCATTGGTAAAATGGCAGTCAGGCAATAAATTTTGTTCTTTGAAAACTGCACCTGGCCAAATTAGAACGGTGCTCTTGCAACAAGTTAGGAGGGCTGAAAAGAAAGCACTGTTTTCTCTCTCTTTATTAGAAGCTTTGGGGAGTGAAAACACTAGTGCAACCCAGTGCATGCATAATGTTCATTAGCACAATGCTTCAAAGACCCACAGGGTACACACAGGAGGGTTTTTGAACTACCGATATTAAAGACAGGATTTTCTGAGGGCTGTGTGCTGAGATAGAGAGAGACAGAGAGACACAAAGAGACACAGAGAGAGTTTTGGCTTTTCACTCCCATGTAAATATTGTATCTCATAGTCTAAAGAACATGCAAGCATACCAACTGCACTCACACTATCAGTCATTGCATGAACCCACACACGTATACACGTTTCACAGCGGTGAGAATCTTTAATTACATAACTCTTCAGGGAGAAACAGACAAAAACAAACCAAAGAACCTGCTGTGGATTGAAAAACTTAATTTATTTCACCAAGGATGGTGTGTGTGTGTGTGTGTGTGTGTGTGTGTGTGTGTGTGTGTGTGTGTGTGGAAATAGAGTGTATGGATAAGACCTATTTACTCAGAGTCCTGGCTGACAGTGAGGTGCCTGTGTGTGTGTGTGTGTGTGTGTGTGTGTGTGTGTGTGTGTGTGTGTGTGTTTCATTCATATCAAACGTGGCTTATCAATTCTCATAAATAAATCATTGTAGGTAACAAATTCTGGCTACTATTTCTCTGTCTCGTCTCTCTGCAACTTTGATGTGTTCCACAAGATAGCCTATTCCTTTGAGAATCCATTTTTTAACGATTTTATTTAGTCTGGTTGGTTGTCAACAAATTTGGTCCTTGCATTTTTTTTTCTTTTTTTTTTTGGTCAGGATGATTGTTGTGTCACTTCTGTCAAGCTGTCAAGCTGAGCCTGTCGTGATCATTAAGTTTGACACTGATATCAAACACTGGGGTTTTGTGGGAGAACTCATAATTGGCAACAGTAAAAAGTGGCAAAAGTAAAAAGTGATTCACACCATCCTCCAAAGTGGTAATTACAGTATAAACAGGATATGTGGGAATTTTGGATGGCTCAAGGTAAGAATTCATGGCAAGTGGCATGCACGGTTTCACTTACCAGGAGAGCCGACAAACAAGTAGTACTGAAGGGGGCTGTTGCGTAGTGATAGAGACAAAAAGTAGTTCGACCACTTGGCAAGCACAAGGGCTGGAAAAGAGCGTCAATGAATCCCAAGCTAATGTGTGATGTGTTGTGCATCCATCAAAACATTTTTTCAGCCTTTGGTTGGCTCTCAAAACAGCTTTGTTTGCTGGGACAGACCAACCTTATTCATTTTGAAGAAGAACAGTCTTTCTCAAAAGGTTCACAGGTCAAACTTGGGGTATGTAGTACACTTGTATGAAGCAGAAAATGCCACCATAGAGTAAGAACTCGAACTACCACCTTCAGTGTGTACAAATAGTATGTAGCTTATGTATGCATGCACAAAAAGGATGATTGGTCACCTTGAGCATTAAAAAATTCCTACATATCCTGCTGATAATTACCACTATAGGGAGGATCATGTAAACACATGTCGGCACAGCTGGCAGTTTGTATTTACACATCATCCAATGAACGTAGCATCAACTGTCTGCCTTAAAAGACTAGGCAAGTGAAGTTGGACCACCACTGCAGTTTGATGCATTGAAATTCAAAAATTTCTACTCGCTATTTCACATTGCCAGTGCGCGTATTTGAGTGTACGTACATCCACACAAAATTCACAAGATCAAACGTGGGTCAGAAGTGACACTGTCTTATGTTTTGGGGCTGATTGCTTTGGCTAACAACCTTTCTGCAGTTTGGTCATCTCCCTGAAGGAAAGTAGAACCCATCAGCAATTGGTACATATGGTCCAGTCCTGGGAACCAGGAGAAAATGACTGCTGGGGCTGGGCTTTTACAATCCTCTTTTAAATTGGAATACAGTAACGTAAGTGTTTGTTCGTTGAGCCATTTTAGTAATTACTAGACATCATCCACAGTTAGACATGGAACATTTGAATATATTCTTCCCAAACTTTTCAAGGGGTTTGGCTTTTAGGTATACAGGGAAGTTTCAAATGATTATACTGTATCAAGGAATCCAAATACAGGGATTTTAAGAGAAACAAACAAATAAAACTGGGGGTTTTTCTCGAGGCACAAAGGGGGTCTAGTCTTTATGTGTAGACCATCCTACATAGCTAGACCCCAGAGGCAAAGGCCATTGTGCTCTATAATCTCTGACTTTTTGAGAATTTGTGGGGGGGACTTCCAGTAGAGCACCTTACACAAAGACCACAAGTGGGGATCTGCAGAATAGCTCTCATTGATTCACTCTTGCCAACAGCTGGAGTGGAAGCCCAGAAAATCCACTAATGATCAGGGAAAAAAGGGAGGCTTGAGGCAGTGAGGCACAGAGGGAGGAGGTGAAATGTAGACAAAACTGTATAGCCTTAAAATTACACCAAATACATTTAGGCCCTCTAAGGTTTTCCGGTTTTCCACACATTGTCAATTCAAAATTTAAAATAAAATATAAATTATCAGTGTCATGATTATTATCCATAATCTCATTTGCAGACTTATAGTGGTATATACTTTGTACCCCATTTCTGAGATGAATACATTGTCCACAATTGCTCTTGTGCCTTTCACCTCAAACACAATGACATGAGCACAATGAAAACCTGCCACAGTTCAGTTCCACTATTCAACCTCCTGCGATTTGTCTCCAGGGCAAATCAGTCAGTAACACGGTTATGGGTTCATTTTTTTTTTCCTTAGGACACCTTCGCACTCACGGCTTGTATGGCAACAACCCTGTTTGTGAACTTCAGATTCACATTCAGCACCTTTATTCCAGAAATGCTTCAAAACAAATTGCCCCAGGATTACAATAACATCACCGCTAAATCTGCTTACTGAGCCTAGTCCTCCTGGTAGATGGAAGGTAATTCATCTAGCTGGAACCCGACTAATCAGACTTCTTCACTGTGAGCTCAGGGACAACACAGTGTTCCCTACCTTTACTTGCTGTATACCAGTGATTTTACATTGAGCAGCTCATCAAGACCCCAAAAGATTAATGGTTCAATAATGGAGCTGGGGACTTCCATGACCAGCGTCTTCAAATGGAAAAATTTTCTGCCTAATCAAGACTAAATCCTCTGTTGGTAACTCAACTTAATGCCATATAATAATTTTATGGAAAATGACTGAAAGCATCCTCACTTGCTCCATAGTTTTACCCTTTTCTGTTCCAAGGACAAGCTCAAACATAAGGAACAGCATGGCACCAGGATGGATGATGAAAGGCACTGGAAGGATTGCCACCATCGTTGGACACGAAGAAACCCGTCTGTTGCAAAAACTCCCCTCGGGATATCTGTGTAGTGGACCAACCGATCTCAAAGAGGCTCACAAGATATAGATTTCTGCTTACTATACAAACACACACCATCTAAAGTGGCATTTGAAGAAAGTATTGTATGGAAACCTGCATTTCAGACTGCATATAATATGACACCTTTCATCCTCTTCATTTCATGCAGCTCATTCTAATAAGTAAGCCTTTGCACTGTACGTGAGCTTCTGTTGCCTTTGTAGATTACCACATGTCATTATGTATTATGAAACAAGAAGCTGTCATTTGCCATATGCATATCTCTGCACCAATGTCATCCATGCAGCTGCCAGTGCAATCATTTTAACTGGCACTCAAGTGTGTTTCCGATTCATACTAGTGCTCATTCTGCTATTAGAAAAGAGAGGCACAAACATTACAACGTATACAGTGTGTGCAGTTAGTTCTACATACTATATAGTATACTGCTCAATGAACAGCTTTCCAGTAGCATCAGGGATTGGTCCTGTTTCTCATTCCAAAGTTTCCACCCACAGGTCACCAAATCCATTCCACTCAGCTGCTTTCATCTCAAACGGTGATCAAGAATAAAAGAGGGCACTGCACTTAGCCTTGTGGTGGCTTTTACTGATCCTCAAACCACAAGCCACATACTGTGACTTAGTTCAGTGGGAGGCAGGAAAGTAACAGCACCACGGGGGTGTCCTTTAGGGAGCCCATCTGAGATGGTGATTATCGGCTGCCATTAGCGCGGACAAAATGCCCATCAGTATGTTTGGGAGGCGAAGAGGTGAATGAGTATTGGACGCAAGGTTTGTTCCACGGAAGGCACTTACTAATGATGAGTTTTGCCTGCTGTGATTATAACAGCACAACAAATATTTGTAATCACCTAATTTTATGGCCCAGATTTACGGACCAGAGATGAAACCGCTTGCAATCAGCTTTCAAAATACAAAGACGTTATATTAAAATACCTTTGGCCCACCAGATGGTCTCCAAGATATGATGCTCTTGTTGCTCTTAAATGCCGCCACACAGATGTAATGAAAGCTTTGGCAAAAATTACACTTGTCACTGAAACGAAAGAGGAGCATAACGTAGTATGCATCTACAAAAACAAATGGAAAGTTCAACTTCATCTTTTTAGATGTGATGCAGACAATGGTGCTGCAAAGCATTAATGTAGTGTCTAAGCTGCAGCAAACCAAAAATGCTGACATCCAGCAGGCAGTCATGACTCTCCAAAAGACTTTCCAAGGTCTAACCTCCAACTGAGGTAACTTTGAAGAAGCCAAACACAGGTCAGATTGTTGCAAAACACTACGGGGTGCAGAGCAAGTTTATGGAGACTTAAAGAGGGAAAGTGAGTGAGGAAAGTGGGTGAGACAATGAGAGTGATTTTAGGATAAACATTTTCAACACCAGGCTGGACATCATCATGAACCAACTTTCATAAAGATTCACTCCTATGCGGGAAACCTCTGAGCCGTTTGAAAGCAATTTACCCAAATAAAGCAAAGCATTACCTTGAGGAATGTGGGGGATACTGAGGATGATGCACTTTACCATTACAGTGGTGGCCTATCACTGGATTTCCCTGCTCAAGTCCTTGAATTCCACAGCTGTTTAAGGTCTCAAAAGATCTCACAACAGCAAATAGTAAAGGATGTGGCAAAAATCGACCACAGCTCAATGACAGCAAACCTTTGTTGTTTGCACTGCAGAGCTGCTTTTCCTCATAAAGGTTGTTACAGTATCTACAGCAGAATGCCCATTCACAAAGCTCAAGCTGATCAAGTCTTATTTAAGAAGCAGCATGGGACAGGAAACACTGAGCCGGTTGGATTTGCTATCAATAGAGAGCACAAGAGCCAGAAAGTTGGACTCAAATGTGTCTATATTATCTAACAAAGAAATTAGTTGTCGTGTCTCTTATTACAAATGCTGAATGTGCGCATGGCTACGATGTTTGATACCAGGATGGTTTGCTAGAGAAAGCAAGCTGGAGGATTGCGCAGTTTACAGTCATCTTGTTAAATTACCTGGCACTCTGCATTTTAGCTGTTTCCCTATTGGTTTGGTTTGGTTGTTTGGAAAGTGTAGCTGTAATGGAAGGAAACATGATTATTATTACTTTTACCAGAATGGTAAACACGGGGCTACTGTGCTGTGGTGGTGCTAATTTTGTGGAAATAGTATTGGCATATAGTTCATTTGATTGCTGTTGAGTGCTGTGATGATAGGTTTGAGGGCAAGAAGGGTGTGTGTGTGTTTCCACCCGATAGTGTGGGAGAAGGAGCCCAACAGAAAAATTTGCCCCAGGCCCCACTTGTTACACCCCTGTGGCCACTGACGGGTTTTCAACAAATTCATAATGGTTAGAGTACACTGTGGCTGACTCAGTGCAATTTTTATCATCTGACCATGCCAAGATGCATCGGCTTGCAGATCTGGACATTGTCAAGTGAGATTTTCTTTGTGCTGCATACCAGTGAGCCTCATCACATCCATGGATGATCAGGCTTGCCTTGAGCTTGCGATTCTATGTTGTATCGATGTAATCCAGTCACAGTGAACAAATATCAAAAGATAGAGAGGCAGAGCAGAGAAATGTAGCATGGATTCAATAAATATGGACAATATGGACACAGACCAAGGAGATGGGTAAGATGGGCAAATACCCACAGATGTGTTCTCACTGTTACAAATCCTCTGAGTTGAAATGGTAGCCTCTGTTTCACATTTTGGACAGAGTATTTTTGGATTATTTTAAACCAGCCTTTCCATAAGAGGTTCTTTATAAAAAAAAATGCCTCATTGACCTCATTCCTCTTGCTCTTCCTTTATCCCCCTGATATTGCCTGGCTGAAGTATCTTCAGCCAAGCATGACAGTGGGGATACCAATTAGCCCAGGCAGAGGGACAAGTTGTTGGCATTAGATTTTTTTTTTTTTTTAAATCATCTCCTTGCTGCCATTCAGAATCCAGATTAATGAGCTGAAGTCGCATTACTATGGATATGCACTTGATATTCACTTTTAAGAAGATTTCATGGCTTACAGTAAGTCTAACTACTTACTCAGTGATGTAAACACAGTCATACTGTATCTGAAAGTACTATGTGCACATACAGTTGCAGCAAAAAGTATTAACACACTTCATCGTAATTCAAAGATGCACCATTCAAACTTCATTTAATTTTAAACACTGCGGTGATTCTGGTGTGACATTTCTTCTGTTCTTTGCAACTGAAAATATCCACTTCATTTAAATCTGACAGCACTTTTGGCATTATCTTCTTATTATCTATTTAGCATAACTCAAATCTCTCCTCAGTCAAGCTAACACCCTAAACAGTGCAAACTACTGTCATTGTCAGACCATTGATCTTGAAATAAAGGGTGCTGCTTCATTATAAATTTAGTACTATGACAGCGGCTAATGATCAGTAAACAGTGTCAGTGGTGCGGTCTTCCTCTGCCTCCTTCATCACTGAGGCACAAGGTAACCTGGCTGCACAAATATCAGTTTCTGGGTCACGTAGGAAAGGTGCAGGAGGAAGCAGAGAGCGGTGATTGCTGGGATGAGTGTTGGTGCTCCTCGGTGAGATCGACTCATTAAGCTGAGTATGGAGTATTTTGGCTGGACAGAGGAGTTGAGGTGGGGCTCCTGGACAGCACTAAAGTGGAAGGCATTAATAAATATTTTAAAGATTTTCATTCCTACACTTATAAAATGTTTAGACACATATGTCAAGTGTTTACAAATAAGTAAACATATACAAATGATTATTTCTTTATTTATAAGTGTTAAGTGCTTATAAATATTATGATATTAAAATTTACTGAAATATTTGGATATATATTAGTTACATGTAATTAAGGATTAGAGATTCTCTTACATGTAGAGAATCTCTAACCCTTAACCTAACGCTGATTTGTTTCTAAATTGTTATATATATCTATAACTATCTATAATAATAATAATAATAATAATAATAATAATAATGCAATTACCAAACTTTTTTTTACTTTTGCGCAGTTAGGGCCACATTCATAGTTCATAGTAATCATAATGTTACGGCCACTCTTCCTCTTTGAAATGGTGCTTGGCAGTAATTGCTCTGATGTTTTTTTGCGCTGCACTTTCCATCGGTCACTTCAAAATCAAACAGTTCTGAGTTAGAGTTAGAGTTTTTGTTGTTGGCAATTTTGTCTGTTCAGCCACGATGATAATCGCTGCTCATGCTAACTACCCAGTTCTTCTATTTATTCCAAACAAACTGCTGTTCCTGCTGTTTAACATAATGCATGTGACTTTCTGTGTGCCAGAGGATTTTCCTTGAAAAGACAGACCTGACATCGGGTGTTTAGAGCAGAAAGCATTTGAGGGACTCTTGTTAGTTTCCTTTTTATGTTAAACCATCTTAAACCCTCTGCACAGCGTGACTATTACCACACAAAAGCAGTATGGGGTAGCTCCATATCAAAGAGGCCACTAAAACTGAACTCCTCACAAAATCATGCCAGACTGTGTCTGCCTTAAGATCTATAGGTGAATCTGATAACCTTGAATCATCCGTACTCCCTCACCTATCCAGTTTCTTGCATTAAAAGTCAGACTGAAAACAGCTTGGACATGGTTACTATATATAATTTTGTTGAAGCTGCACTATAGTGGAAATATGGTTACTAATACTAATGTTAATACTATTTCGGTTGACTCAAGGGCATGTGATTAGTAGCATCGGTATTAATAATGTGAGTTTGAATGGAAGTAAATCCTCAGCCTGCAAGGAAGTTTAAGCTGCAAGCAGTCTGACTGAGATGAATAATACTTTTAACATCCAGCCTAAATGTGCAAGCAATAAACTAAATAAAGGGATTGACAATGATAGAACAAAAAACATTTTAAAAACTGTGTAAGACTATTAGTCTCCTCAGTGGAAATGTTGATGGAGATCTTGGCAGTAAACAATCAATGAACAGCCAGTCAGGCTGTAATGTCAAACCAGTCAGTCTTCCTTTAATTGATTTCCTTTATCTATCTTCAGGTCGTATTGCCTATGCAGACCTCTGTCTTTTAGGCTTTTGTTTTAGCAGAAAAGACCCAATCTGAACCAGAGGGAAGCAAACATTTTGATCAGTGAAATTCCCCCAAGGACTTTAAAACCTCTGGCGCTCCTACTACTCATTAACCTCCCTGAATTGCCTATTTGGCTCCACAGACAATCTGTTTCTCACATATGAAAGAAACTATCTACATCTGACAAAGGAAAGAATCACAATCACAATGTGAATTTTTAAATCATAATTCACAAAAGAACCATCACATTTTATAGCCATTTATAAAATCAGCAATCCCCAGTCTTATCATTATAAAGCTCTTCAGTGCCAGGAAATAAACAAGAAAAAGAGTGCCTTCTGCCAGCTTATTCTGGAGCTCACATCAGTGAACATGCCAAAACACCAAGACAGCCCTCAGTTTATCTGGCCAAACAAAAAAGACTGGAATGAACTAATCTGAACTAAAATCCCAGAGTAAATTAAAAGTACAGTCTGCCTTAACTAGAGAATGCAAACTTGCAGAATACCTAAGCATTGAGACTGAGACTAAACTGAGAAAACCCTTGACTGGATCCAGACTCAGTGAGCACAGCCTGGTTGTAGAAACAGGCCGACACAGGCAGAGCTGCTGCCCGGAGAGGCCAGGCTGTGTTCACTCTGCACTCAAGGACAGTGGAGACAGAGCTGCACAAAGTATCAACATGTTAGAGAGTCTTACCTCCCTAAATTGCACCACAACTTTAAAAATATCTCACAAAATGAATCCAACTAATTTTTGGAGAATGACATGTGTATGCCCTGGAAACTGGAAAGGTTTGCCTTGTGAAAGGAGATAATAAAGAGCACCAGGTTTCAGCCTCTTTAGCTTCCCTCTCTGGAGATCCCATAGGAAACCACGGCAACACACTGCATTAAAACGTGCAAAACATCCCTGTGAGGGACACAAAGACGTCATTCTTGGTTAAAGGAGATAATGTGGATCACAAAGCCTCAGCTCTGACTTCTCTGCAACTGTACTCTTCAGCAAGCAAACCGATCAGCGACACAAGTTTCCTCCAGATCACCACGCTGTAACCGTTAAAACAGAAAACCAGTACAATCCTGCAAACATACCACTATGTGCAGAGAAGCGAGGTCTCCCTAACACAATTACTGACTTCACTAACTCTGCCAAAGGGAGAAGCAAAACACTATTTCAGAGCCATAAAGTCAGAGAACAGACACACAGCCCCACCTGAGACATCCGCCTCCTCAATTACCCACTGCTGATTCTACAAAGCCTTAGCCATTCGAGACCTCATTTGACTTTATTACACCAGCCACCACAGAGAAGATGCCATTAATCACACAGAAGAGGGAGAGAATAAGCAGCCACCAAGGAAAGCAAAGAAATGAACTGGAATGGCTGCTACAGTTTCTCTGTTCTACTTCTGCCTGCGAGAGAGAGAGTGACCCAGCAGTCATCAGGCCTCAAGTGGAGAACATATCAAAATATCAAAGAGTAACGCTGCCATACCCTTCAAGGGAAAGAAGCTGCGTGTTTGTAGTGCTGCCTTATTCATATCTAAGAATGAAGGCAGTTGAAACAGATATGTGATAATTAGTTACAGTTGGTTTCTTGATTGATGTGCCTTATTTTTTAGTTTGTGGCTATATTGCTTTTCTCTCTCAGGCCTTTTCAACTGCCACAGCACATACTGTCAAAGCGTACATCTGGAAATGGAATTTAAAAAAAAAAACAAGCAAACAAACAAATGGGACAAAGTGTGTTTGAAAGATCACAATATTCAAAAGGGAGCACATTAAAAAGGCTTGGTAAAATTCATTATGTTTCCCTCTGTCTCTTTTGTTTACACCTGCAAACACAGAGAAGGTGAAATGGAAAAAAAGGCTTTTTCCTCATTCTGTGGAGCAAATGACACCACAGGCAATTAGCATTGTAACAATGGCAGCCAATCTCTGTAATGCTTTGTTTGCCATCAACGCTGCTAGGTCCTCTAATTCGTTTTGGAGAGAAATCAATGTTATTTGGCAAAATAACTGTGTCTCCAAATGTTCAGGCAGGCTACACACAGGAGAGGTGTGCTCTGTGGGTTCCCATCCCTTCCTGTTAAGTGGGGTTAAGCATATCGCCGAGATCACAAGGTTAAAAATCAAAGTGCCCTGTAACACAATAGAGCAGCCTATCCTCCACAGCACTTCTGAGTTTGTTTCGTTAGTGCAGGAAGGCTCATCTGTCATGTTGATTGATAGCTACAACTGAGTCCACAAGGAGAGAAAAGTTGTCTTTTTAACAGATGTTCAGCAATGAGAGAGCCACAATGAATGCTGTCCGCAGGAGGAGGAAATGCAGTTTTGCTCCAAGACATTGGACACAAGGGAACTGATGCTGGATGAATTCTCACCCAGACTTGCTAACAAAATAGTTAGTCATCAGATTGGGAGTGTTGTGCTGTAACACTGCATTAATGTTTCTGTCCCATATGACATACTTGCTCAGAGCTGACATTTTGAAGTCAGAAGACAGGTACCAACATGCAGCTAATCACCAACATATTGCAAAGCCTTAAGCCAAGCATTTCAATATTGTGTTCTCATTTTATTTACGTTATTTACTCTAAACGAGTGAATTTTTCTTGAAAACTTCCTTATCTGTTCTCAGTTATATATATATATATATATATATATATATATATATATAGTATTCATTCAAATATGCTATTTAAATGTAAACATTTACTCCCACATTTATTCCCCCATGAAAAATGACAGATAAATAAGGAGTCCAGTCAGTCATACATACATCTCAGAAAATATGCAACTTAAAAACGTAACCCTGGTTAAAAAGCTGCATTCCAGAAGAATAGGGATGATTCTGAGAAAGAAGGATCAATCACACAGCATTGTGTCCTGACTACTGTGCTGCTCTACAAGGGCATGTGTTTAATATAGGCGGAAGCAACACTGATTATACCATTATGGTCACTGTACGTAAGCAAAGCTGAATGTGCAAACTACTAATAAGCACATGGCTTCCCACTCCACTCCAGTTTTAGACTCGGAATCCATCCCAGGAAGAAGTTTTTTTTTTCTTTTTTTTCTTTTTTTTGTCAGAAGCCAGTGTTGATATGAAATGCTTCCAAATATCTTCACCAATCTGTCTTCCTCGGGCCCTCTGGTCACCACACTGTGTGAGACAGGAACAGTGATGGGCAAAATTATACTCAGTGACATACTGTACAAGGGCTTGAAATGAACTTGGACAATGTGGTAAATGGATTTTGAACCAGCCAGTTTCTGAATGTTCACTTGCTGAAACATTCTCTTAGAATACTATCAAAGGATTGCACAAAATGTAACTAAATGCACCTTATGATCTTTATAGATATTATAAAGATAGTATATTCCCCATTGTTTTCCCCATTTGGAATTTAATTTTTAACAAAAACTGGCATATTGTTCAACACTGAATCACGGGAGTCTCCTGGATATATAAACTGTACTATAGGTTTATGTTATGGCCATCACTACTAAATGTTTCAACTTTGTTTCTGAGAAATAATGCTTTCTGTTGGTTCAGTATGTCAAATGGCAATAAATAGGCTGCTACACTACCCATGAGCCTCATCAACTGTTACTAAAGCTAGCTTAAACTGCTCAATATATCCAGATATATTCTGTGTTATATTATAATGTATTTCACATTAAAATGATTGAAATGATTGAAGAACTTGTGTATAAAGGCAACTCAAAATTGCATGTCTCAGCTTCACCAGTGCAGTGCACCAGAAGCCTCACAATTGGTATTTGATGTTTCTCCTTAAGTTATTATGTGACAGTCTACCTTTGACTTTTTTCCCCCCAATGAACCAACATTATTTAAACAAAGTTCTTATTTGCTTCATGTCCACTGAAATAAGTGTTGGAAATGATCAAACAAGCTGGCACGTAACATTGTATCAGGGAAATTGAATAGGATTTTTACTTCTAGAACCTTATCGGCCCAAAATAACCCTGCCCACTTCACAGCTCTAGTAATAATGACAAAGATATAAAAATGCAAAAGCTATGACTTGGACTGAAAGCTATGAAACAAAGACCCTTTGGACTGATCAACGAAGGCTTTGAGACCTGCTTTGCTGAATTCAGGTTTCAAAACATTAACAAGCACTGCGCAGCCTCCAATCTCAAATGAAATGAACAGTCAAAGTTTATTAGGTTCTGCAGAATGACACATGATTGCAAATGTTTAACTTGGCCCACTATTTTCTCACAGGACTGAAGTACGGTTGTGCAAAAGCAGTTTCAGGAAAATATTTTCAAATGGGCATCTCATCAGCCAATAATTTATTGAAACCTTAATTTTCATCTGTTTTAGGCTCTATCCTTTGCTAAGTCAATCATTACAGCGTTTCTTAGCTCTAGTGTGTGCTGCTCTTTTGGTACTGAGTGCTTCACTGAAATCACTGATGAATAGTGTCTCACGCTGCCTTCAAGTGCTAAGAAGCAGCCTTTTAAGCTCCTACTTAGGAGACCAGAAGTTGTGAATTCAACATGTGCGTTGCAGTGCTTTTGGGTGGTGTTTTATTTTACACATTAAGCACCACAGAGCTCCTATGTGCAGTGTGTTTCATCCACAGGATAATGGGGAGAAAATTGACATCATGTAGTTATTTTAATTAACTTTAAAAGAAAGATTGTGGGACAACACAGCGAATGGTATTGTTGCAAACTTGTTTTTTGGCTCCTTAAGATTTTCAGTTACTCATTAAGAATGCTGTAATATATCTCACTTTTACCATTAATTGTCAAAAAGGGTTGCCATGCTCTTCGCTCTCTGAATGTCACAACTCAGAAACACATTCATTTGTGCTGTTTCTGTTTGCGAGGAAGTTCCTGGCAGTACTGTATAGCAACAAAGAGAACAAACTAGACTATGTGGAAATATTGTCACAGGTTTAATATCTTTTTTCTTACATTCACTATGCTCACTGTGCTACCGTGTGCATCAAACACAAATAGGTTGTTTTTTATGCTACAGAGAAATGAACTCTGCTTTCTGAGCCTTATTACACCTTGCAGCCGCACAGCAGACCAGGGAGGAATGGAGAACAAAAATTTTACATTTTGTTTTAAAAAAAGAAAAAAAAAAAAGACTAGACAAGAGGACACACTCTGGCATGAACCAATCAAAGCCTCAGTATTAGACTTCTGTAGATATGACAGTTATTCACCTAACTTAGTTTTTACCTGCATTTGTGAGTTGGCAGGTGTTGGCAGAAAGCCTTAAATATTTTAGCACTGATTTTAAAGCAAATGAATTCCACAGCAAGGCTGCCACCCTTTACTGCTTCAGTTTGTTCCTCATTAAGTCGATACACAATTGGTGCACATCTTTGGAGAATTTCATCTAAAAGATTTCAAATTCAAGCGATTATTGTCCACTAATTTTTACATAAGGAACAGCTACTGACATTTGCCTTTAAAAATAAATGTCCTCAAAACACTGGTCAAGCTTTGAATTTTGGGCGGTACTGCCCTTTAATTCTCTGCTGTTGCTACCGGAGAGGTTTCTGGAGCAAACCAATAATCCTTGGGCGATAACCCCCTTTCTGGTGAGCACGTTTTTATAGCACTCAGCACCCCTGAACCATCCGTTTCACTTCACATAGAACAGGCACCTAGCCCCTCAGTCGCTGGCTGCCCTGGGCATTGCAGCCGTCACTTTCCATCACAGCATCAAAGGCTTGTCTGCCGTGTCAACAGCATGAGCTGCGGGGGTGGTGGAAGAGCTTCTTTTGTTTCTGTCTTTGTCTCTCTGCTGCTTCTCTCTTTCTTTTTTCTTTCTTTCGTGCTTTCTTTTTGTTCGTAAGGACGGTTATCTTACTGCCCCTCTTACTCACTGTACGTTATCTAGTGTGACCTCAACCACTACTGACCATCTTAGGAATAGCAATAACATTGATAATACCACAGTAATTATTGTCACAGCCAGCCTTGCATCTTGCTGCCTCTCTGATGGTATGTTAGTGTTTGGTGTCTTTTCCAATGGGCAGAGGGACCAGCATCGCATGGAAGTAAACTTGGACATAAAATGTGGTCTGTTGTGTACTGTGCACACATACATGTCGTTATGCACATGCATGTACAGTGATAACCAGAGATAATCTCATTTCATTCATGGGGAAATTCATAAACAACTTGCAGTTATTTACACATGATTGTGAATTACCTCTGTGTTCAGTGGACCGTAAATATTTACATTAAACAGCAGCAGCACTGCCACAACTTATAGATCCATGGTTATTTGTAGCCTAGTTGCAGAGAACAACATTTCATAGGCTGTGGATGTAAAGCAAAGTTTAAAAGGGCCGTTATTAACCTTTTACAAAGAAGCTGCATGCTGCTTTTCCCTCTCTGTGAAAGGAGCCTGGATAACAAAGCTAGCCTTATGCAGTGTACAATTCACCTCCCAGAAGAAGGAGAGCCATTTGCGGTCTTAGTAAAACCCACTGGCTACTCATCACCCTGGACCTTAAGGAGAGGAAGAGTCAGGGATAGAAGACAGATAGAGAGGAGGAAGAGGAGGTTAGGTACTCATGTGGAAAAGGAGACCCTCTAGTAGTAATTAAGCTCTTGGCCATTACTCTTCTCTGACCACTACAACCCCCAAGGAAACGAGTCTTATACCTCATATTTACTGTATGATCTTTGTCTCGATAGAGATCCGCTTCCAGGGGCGGTTATTCCCAGAGCAGACATTACTCTTGTGGCAGTGACCTGGGCCACCAGAGAAGGCTTCCCCAGAGAGAGAGAGAGCATCTCTGCATAAGAGCACTGCCACTGGGTTCAATGGAAGAACCAATAGTGAGAGACGTGTGAGTGTGTGTGTGTGTGTGTCTGTAGAGAGAGAGAGAGAGAGTGAGAGAGAGGACGATACATACAAGAAAAAAACAAAGAGGGAAGGTGAATAGATTGTGTTGAGAAGCTATGAATAGTTTCTTTTACAGCCTGAGCCGACAGATACTGACCTTGTGTGTGTGTGTGTGTGTGTGTGTGTGCGCGCGCGCGTGTGTGTGTGTGTGTTTTTGTGTAAGCAGCGAGAGGAGTCTTTGTGAAAGTGATGCCACTGGAAAGACTTGATTTATCACACTGTGTTAGAGAGAGAAAGAGAGAGGCGATATGACAGCTTTATCAAGCCACTGTTCCAGATCTCCATTAGCACACTATGCCAGGGGAGGGAAACAGATGGGTGTGTGAGTTCTGGTGTTTGTCTGTGTGTGTGTGTGTGTTTGTGGTTGTGTGTGTGTGTGTGTGTGTGTGTGTGTGTGTGTGTGTGTGTGTGTGCCTGTCTGTAACACATTGGCGATCGATCCTTACCGATGATGACTGCATCCTGCTGTGCTCCCTTTGGCCACCTTTGCACTCCACTTAACATTTTTTTGTTTATTTTTTTTTTTTTCTGTATCTCCTACTGTTTGTCTGTTTGCTTATAGGGAAGGCAATCAGTGATGTCTGCATGCATATGTGCTTGTATCTGTGTGTGTGTTTGCGTTTGTTAAAGAAAAAGAATGTCAGCTTTTCATTGGACAATAGTTACCCCTATAATTGAAAAAAAAGAAAAAAAAAAAAAAAACACAAAGCAATCATTAGCTTATGTATCACAATTTTCCAGTAACTCAGAATATGCATACATAAGGACATATGTACACACATGCAAGCACTCATGAATGAACACACAGCTTGCAGAGAAGACATCTAAAAATGAATACTAACCTTAATTAACACTTTCCTTAAGTTACGTAGTTCCAGTCACTATGGTAACACCAGTGCCAAAGCTATGGCAGATTATGACTAAAAGCTATACTAGCTGACTGGGCTATTATCGGAAATATTCAACCACAAAGCCAGGTAACATGAAATGCAGGCTTCACAAATCCGAAAACTCAACTCTCATAAACAACAGACAAAAGGTTGCTGTTTTTTTCAGAGGAGCTAAAAATACAGAGGAGCCTTATCGCACAAAAATGTCAGCCAGAGAAGATGCCAACTGGAGCCGCTTCAGCAGACGTGTTTTCAGTGGCCTGTGTTCATGTGCAACCTGCATATCCTAGATAGGTAATGATGAGCCACACTGAAGCAGGGCGCACTGCAAACCTGGGTTAGAAATAGCTGGTAGCCATACCAACAGAAGGAGACATACGGTTTTGTGACAAGTGAAAGAAGAACAGACGGAAATTGAAATTGAAATAGAGGTAAAGATAAAGAAGTAGACACAAGCAGACAGAGGGATATGCCTGGCAGCCAGACAGGTATACAGAATCACACTGTTCAATTCTCAAACCACCTGGAAAAGTCTGGACAGATAAGCTGAGTGAACATCACTCTCCTCTCCTTCAACAGCTACCACCAGGGTGCTCTTGAGCAATGTGCTTCACCACTAACTGCTAAGTGGAGCTGCTCAGTGGCCAAGACTAATTGAAATGGACAGCTCGCTGGTGTGAATAGATGTTTGTGTATCAGTTATGATGCATTTTTGCCTGGGAAAACTGAATTCTCAGAAATTCACAGCTGCGACTATGTGTCTGCACTGTGTCCAAGGTCTTGCCAGCAAAGTGCCCTCTAAGAAAGCATAAATCAATTGTGCTACACTGGGAAGAAAGCCAGTATAATCTATTAATGTAATTGGTGTAAGTGAATCTTCATCTCAAGTCCTTGGTTAAAAGTAGGTCTGAAACAAATACGACAGCAGAGACAGGAGGAATGCTGAAAGCCATGTGAGAGGTTAAAGGATGCATTAGTAGCTTGTGTCGTGTCAAGGAAATGGCTCACAGAATATAAAATTCCTTTGCTTAAACAGTGCCACAGCCAATCAAAAAACAGGGAGCAGAATCATACTCTGTACCTGCCAAATGTCAGAGCAGAGGCATCACACCAGTAAAAATGAATTTCATGCTTTTCTTAATTAGTGTACATACTTGCAGGATTTGAATATATTACATCCTCCCAGTACATAAGTTCTGATCCTGATGAAGGTCCCTCTTTTACTTGTTTCTCACAAACGCTGCTTGTGGCAATTCAAAATTGTTGTGCATTTTTCTCTGTCTCTCTAACAAATGGGCTTAAAGGCATCTGAAGCACACGATCTGCAAGTGTGGCAACGCTACACTGGAGAACTGAAGCGTGGCATGAGGCCACATTTGCAGCCTCCGATCCCACTGTGGCTTTCCAACAGTTCAGCCTGTTGTGCATTTCATCGTCATCTGAACAGCCCACAATTTAGTACTTAAAATACAATTGCAGTAAACATAGACAACTGTGTTTACAGAAATAGAAAGCAAATGAGAGGCTATGAGACGGTTGATTATATTTTCGCTTTGAAATTCAAGCATGGTTCAAGCTATTGTGCCGTTTAAATGGTGAGGGGCGATACTGTGACGGCATATGGGATTGTGGATCAGTTTAAAAGAATAATGTTGTGAGAATACTGGCAATAGCATTGGACTGACTTGTCTGTCGAAAAAGACAAAGTAGATTGTTCTAGGAATGAGGGCTCAGAGCCAGTATATAGAGATTCCCCCCATTCATCAGCTTCACAAATAGAGATGGATGCTAAGTTACTGCTATATTAGCCACATCTATCTCTGGGAGACATCAATCTCTGACAAAGAGGAAAGAATACAGGGATGGGGGTGGAGTTGGGTGGGCACAGAGCAGCAGGTGGGGAGAGAGAAAACTATATAGAGAATTGAAAATATCCTTGCTGTGGAAAGCATTTTACTTTGCTGTAATTGCCTTGTTGTGGGTGTTATAGGCCACAGTCATACCAATGAGCTCAGAGCGAACATGCTTACCGTTCAGTAACGCTCATACTCATGGATCTCTGTGGCAAAGTGCCTAATACAACTGTGTTCAAATTTAAAGCACACATTGCAGCGCAATACACCTATAAGGGGCATGTTATAAACATGTATAGAACATCTAAGGTTGTGTTTTCCTGTTTAGCACCCAGAAAGCATGTGTGCATTTATAATTATCAAAATGCCAATGTATTGCTATCACAAAGATGTTGTGTTACACCAAATGAAATGATGAAGACTATACCATTTAGGAAAACTTTAGACTCATACTTGGAGAACAAAACTACAATAGAGAGGATTTGAACAGCCAGGTATTTCAGTATACATAGCATTTCATGAACTCTGGATTTAAACTTTCAGTGCCAGAATGAATGAGAACAAAATCGTTATTTCGCAAATGGTCTCTAGTCTCATCCGGGTTCTTCACCAAGCACTGATATAATACTCACATGTAAGCAGCACATTCTACAAACTGACAGCTACAAATCTCTGCAAGAGTGACAAATCTTGACACTATGTGATTAAATTTGGATACTGACCCAAAAGCTCTTATGATGCGGATGTAAACATCCCTGGCTGTTGCTTCATGCGGGACTGCCTGGGGCCAACTGTTAGAGACAGGCAGACTGTGGTGTCTGGCTTGGTTTGTCATCATACCCAGCTGGGTATCCTGCCTCTGCATACATGCCTCTATTCGCATTCAAAAACCATTTCCTCCCATTGCACTACATTGCTGTAGTACTGTACATTGATACTCAGGGACTATACACACAATAAAAGGCCATGCTCGCTCAAACACACCTCTTCCTCTTCACCCCCTCTCACCATCCTCCTGTCCTCTCCTCTCCTTATCTCCCTTCCCCTTGACTTCATTTAGTACTCCTCTATCTTCATTTCATCTCTCTCTCTTCCGTGGTTCCTAATTGAGGAGTATTTGTCATTTCCACCCTTGCTGCAGAATTCCGGTTTTGTCTCAAATATGCCATTTACTAAGTACTCTATTTACCGTATTGACCCGAATAAAAGACGACCCTGATTTTAAGACGACCCCTCTTTTTCAAGACCCTTTTTTGGAAAAATACTTTTTATATGGACATTCTGCAACACCAGCCCGTGCTAGCTTTAAACTCAGTTCGGGGTATGTTGAGCTCTGTGGCAGCTTCAAGTGCTTTTTGCTGCATCACAGCCCTCGTAACGGGCAGTCCTTCACTACGTTTCTCATTCACAAAATCACACACCCTCCTGTCAATCTCGTTGAATCGACCAGTTTGTGGACCACAAAAAGCCCTTCTCTGGCTGTGGGCATTTTTTAGCTCTTCTTTCTGAGACCGCCACCGTCTCATATTGCACTCATGGCCAGGGTTAAGGGATGTTTATTTACCTTGACAGTTTCAGAGGTAACTTCAGAAAGCGTCCAACTGACAGCCGGAGCGGCATGTCAGCTGGCTGCTACATTCAAGCAGGTGGCGGCGCACACCAGCCGGCCCACCTGATACCGGCTGGTGCCTCGGTCAGCACCGCGCCCACCCGGTCAGGTCGGCCGCGGCGCACACAGACTGCCATATATACCTTTCACCATAAATCAACTTTTGTTTATACGCGGTTGCAGCAGCACAATGGACAGCGACACAGACAACATGGTTGATTATTGATTGCGCGACGCGGCCATTCGCCGGTAATCGCGCTGCGCATTAAACGATTTTGCGGAGGCAGGAAGAAAGTTGCATGATTTACGTTGTATCCACGTTCGTGCGCCGCGTGCGTGACCATGCATGTGCTCGTGCATGAATGCCCGTACTGTGCTGGAGCACACCCCTTCCAACCGTGCCAGAGCGGGGGAAGTGTACACATTCAAGCATGGAACATATGCAAGTACAATACATGTGTATTTGCTTAGACCCCCAATATAAGACGAGGGCGTTTTTTCTGGGCATTTTCAATGGAAAAAATATCGTCTGATATTCAGATCAATACGGTATAACACCTACTTGTAATGCAAAACATGATAAATGCTAAACACAGTTTTGACACACTCCTGGAGGATTCATGGAAAATGCAATCTCATTTCAAACAAACATTGCATGGTCAAAACAATCTTCTGTAAGTAAGTAAGTAAACAGTCAACTGTAAGTAACAAAACTGACCATTGCATGTTGTGGTAGCTGGCTGTAGGCCTTTTTGTCTATCATTTGTTCTTGAGTAAGTCAATTAACCCCCATGTGCTATAATGGAGCTACGGAGTGGCCAAATGGTGTGATTATCTGGGAAGTCTGAGTCAGCTGCAAATCAACATTGCATTCACACATGCTGTTTCACAGGAAAATCAAACATGGAAGAAAAACAATACGCAAAAGTGGACTTGATGCAAATTTCTCTGCTTTTTTCTTTGAAAATGTAATTATGGTTACTAAGTAGGAAATTTATTTTTCCTGGAAGTCTCAGGTATTGGACCCACCCACCAGCCCCCGAATGCACCTGCAGATCTGCAATGATAATAACTTTGACATGATTTAATTAGGGCAAGAATGTTCGCTGTGATGGATTACCTATGTCAAGCAAGTTTGTGTCCCTGCAACTTGATTTTCAAAATGAAACGAATAAAAATGAATGGGTAGAGTACGATAAACACATTCAAACAAACAAAATATACAAAGTAAACTGGGAAATGGCTGAGAGTAATGAAAATTTTGAGTACAGTGTAGACCTTGGCCTAAAGCATGAATTGAAACTGATAACGACCTTTGACACTGCTCATTTTAGTGTAATTTGATCAAGACATCTAAATTTACTTTATTTACTTATTTACTAAATTATTTAAGTAAGGGATAATGCCCGACGAGGTGTCCATTATCAGAAATTAATGGACGACGCGGAGTCGTGAACCGTCCGATACCGGCTCTCAAACTCCTCAAACTGGCAACACTGTATTCTCCTCCTTCCTTAGTCGACTGGACAGAGGCATAAAACAGTCGCAAAATGTCATTGAGAGTAGTGGCAGTGTAGCTCTCAAAGTTGATGTCCATGTTTTTCTGAGCCAGGAAGTCTCTTAATGTTTTAACTGCCCATTTCGTGGTTTTCTTTGTGTTTACCTCGTCCTTGTCATCCTCTAAAGTGTTCAATTCCTCTGATGTCACCTCCTTGTGTCGCATCTCCTTCTTATATTCTCTTCTCTCTTTCTCTTCTGCTGCATCCCAGTCTTCAAAATTATCAAATTCACCAAATAGGTTGAAGGAAACTACAAAATCACTCATGTTTTGTCTAGTGTCTTGCCGCTGTGATAAATAAACTGTAAAATAACGTATGTTAACATATGTTCTGAGTTTCTGTTGCCAAGGTTACCAACTGGCGTTTGAGTCAGCGCAATAATTTAGAACAATCAGGCTATTTGACCGGAACTTTTTTTTTTTTACAGGTGTCCTATAACACATTTTAACGGACACCCTGCAGTCAATCAGAATCGAGTATTCACCCAGACCATGGTAAAATTGTAGATATCCGATTTTTATTCATTATGAGCACAATAACACTTTTGTAAAAGGATGCACTAATATAATGAACAGCAATGCAAAGTAAGAAAATGACCTCATAATTTCTTAATGCATAGGGACTAGTTCAACACTCCACCTTGGTATTTATTCTCAAGGAATGAGCAGGAATTTGAAATAATTAGGGAAATTAGCTGATGATCAAACTGTCTGCATTCAGGCCATGTCCTTCCACCCTATCTGCATACCAGCAAATGTCTCACCAATTTGTTCTGTTCTGCAAGGAACTTTTTTTTGTTTGTTTTTAGTTTTTTTCCTTGCAAGCACAGCATAAACCAAAGGATGCCTGGTGCAATTAATTTTTCACTTATGTAAACACACTGTTTGCTATCACACAAGCAAACTACACAGGAGCGGCACACAAAAATACCTAGCTGAATGTTTGGATAATCGTAATTCATGCTCCTTATGGTAACATAATTCCCCATATTGCTGCTTATTACTGCAAGAAATGCGAACCTCTCTCGCTCTCGCTGGCTCGATCGCTCACTCCCTCAATCAGCTTGCCAATCCGATTTTCACAAACAATCCACCAAAGTAATTATGTCTCACAACTGTTCAATTCAACCATCGACAAGGGAAGAGTGACTACTTAAAGATTTTTCCTGTTTATTCAAATCAGAAGTAACAGGTCTGATATAACCAGTAAATGCTTTGTTTCTTTAATAATATAGGGCAATTGAATGGGATACATATTATATTCTATAATAGTGCAGAATGGGATATAACTTTAGTAATAATAATTTTGTCCTCTTTAATAAAACATGGATTTGGAGCCTATGGCAAGAGAGTATACAGTTCTGTATAATCTGAGGCAGTCCAAAAAGAACAGAGTGTTTGATGTTGAGATGAAACAAATGTCTTGTGCAGCTTCATCTCTCTCTGTCTCTCTCTCTCTTTCTCTCTCTCTCTCACACACAAATGCATACACAATTTCCCTCTATTTTTCCTTCTCCTTCTCCTTTTTCCTTAAAATTAGTTTAATTGGAATATTTTAGTAGTTGGGAGTGGGAGGGTGGTGTCTTGCATCAGGTTGTGATGCCATATATCATAGTGATTAGATTCAACAAAAAGTTATGGGATGAAAGTTTTAACTAATGTGTCAAGCCATATATAAATTAAAATGCCAACTAGGAAAATTTGTCAAAGACAAATATTAAAAATTAAAACATGAAGCCTCCAAACAACGGTTCAATTATTATGGGTTCTGACAGTCTAACACTGATTTCAGTATTTTCAGATATACAAAATATTCGGAATATTAAAATGTTAAATGTTAAATGATAAGCAGTATTCATTGTTTCCCCCAGAAACGTATTCTTAGCAGGGTGACAAACCATTAAAAACAATGGTAATTTCCACTCCCCCATCAGGCTTTGACTGTCACTGAACCAAGACACCGCCAGTCACAATGAGAACCGATATTTGCATACAACACTGTGCTCAACCGCAGATTGACAGCAGCACAAGTTTAACTTCCTTTCTACAGTGTCCATCTCTTGCTGCTGGCGAGCTCTGATTTGCAACCACTGATCCTGTTTGCTAATGCGATTTGTGAAAGAGAGCAGTAGCACATCCAAAAGCCTTGATCATTGCATTAAAAACAAAAGTGCAAAGTCAGCTTGAAGAGGCAAATTAAACGCAGACTCAGCGGAACCACAGGGGCTCAATGAAGAGCTTAAACTAAAATTTGTTCTGTGATTTAGTATTTTTTTTAATGAAACATTATGGATTTGTGCAACCTCCGTGCTCTGGTCTTGTGTTGTTGCAGCATGTTGGATTCTGACTGGCTGCATCCTCACTGGCTGAATGTGTTTCTGCTAGGCCAGTGTTTACGTTCTCCCGCTGATCTTAGACTTGTGTTTTTAATATTACCATCAAACCTTCTTGAGAGCTGACACTTACTGCTGGATGATATTCAATTTATTATGATTCATATGTATCCTAAGTGTATATTAGCCTTGAAACTGTGATATAGTCACTTTTTTTCTTTTCGCTTCCTTTTTTTTTTCTATGTGATGTTTCTCGTATTAGGTCTAATTCCCTAAATTTCTGCCCCACATTCTGAACCCTGCAACAGCACCAGGTCATTATTGGCTCTTGGCTCCAGTCAGCAGAGGTGCAGACGGGTTACCCATTAGTTTGTGACCCACAGAGGGCACGATGATACAAGATATGCCTCACATTTTAGGTTGTCAATCCTAACCTGACATGTAACTTTAACCTGTGTAATATGATATATCATATTTTGGATTGGATTCTGACTTATGGTCTTATGTCTCTATGTTCATGGTGAAGTGTTAGGCGTTAAGAACTGGCAATATCTTCTCAGGGGTGTGGCTGACTTAATTTTGCAATTTTCAACACCAGTGTTATCCTGGCGATAAGCGCTATCTTGGCATTTTCTGGGGAAAGGGGGCTGGCACAGGAGGTAAAGCTGCTAGTAGGAGGAATACATTATTAACAAGTAGAGTTTGGGTAGACTTCTTATTCGATTTAAAACACTGCACTCCCTGCTGCATGACAGACCTGGCATTTTCTGGTGGGAGATTTCAGCCTAGCCTCTCTGGCTTCTGTGACTGCATGTGCAGTACATGTAGAGCAGACATACACAGCACCCAAACATGAATACATACTGCACAAATATGTCGGCAGAATGTCCCTTTTTAAGGTGAAATTATGTCTCTGGAGATGGTTACAACCGGGTCACCATGTTCTGTGTATAACAATGGTGGTGTCATATACAGTATTTCAGCATAATCGTTCACAAGATTGTTTTTTACAATACTTAGATTAAGTACTATAGTTGGTGTGCCAGTACAACCAAGACTATTAAAGATCACCTCTGCTCAAAATGTGTTTTTCTTATGCTTATGTCCCCTAAAATGGCTGACCTTGACTGTACTGACTTATAACTGCAAGGTTCATCACTAGAGAGGTGTTTTCACATTGCCCTACTGAAGGGAGAGGTGTCTGTACACTTCCCCAGGACAGTGTTGTGGAAAATTCAGTGACTTACACAGCTCCCGATGATACTTCAATGAATTGGCCCTCCAGTGGTTCCGTGTTAAAGAATTTAATCATCCTTGCTTTTATCCCTGTCCTCTATTTGGGGCCTGAGCTTTATTTGTTTGTGCCATTATTGGGTACCAGCTTTTATTTGATGAAATACAGTATGTGGATTTTTTCATTGTAGCCATTTGCATTTGTTTGTGACAGCCTCATTAGGGTTAAAATGAGTCTGGTGCATCTGGTGTTGTGGGAAAAGGATATTCGACTATCACTTGCGGTACTGGAAGATTCACTAGCATCACTGATGCATTTTTGCATGTAACCTTCATCAGAGCCTGTGAAACAATTAATTTGAAATTTATATATGCTATTACAGTACATGAAATGTGTTATCAACAAAGAAGCCACATGTAAAAACACATTGGCTTGACTAATACAGCACATCCTTGTTTGCAGTACTGCAGGTGTTGGTGGCACCCCCTCTTTCCCAGTGTGACCTGTCCATTCCATGCAGCTTGTTAGCAGGTGATGTTATGCCAGACTATATTTCCCACCTCCACAGCATATCAAGTTCTTTATCAGAATTGATTTGGAGCCCATGGCAACATCATGATAGCTGCAGAGTGTCTCGCTGATCCAAAACATGTCATCTGGTTCAGCTGACTTTATAAAAGGCAACATCATTTCTTATTTATAGTTTCATGGCATGAGAGAGATTAATATAATGCAAGCTTGTCTGGCTGAAATCAAATTCACACCTCCAAATGTGGTTCTGCATTACACAAGTGCTCGCAATCCTGCATAAACATGAGCACACATGTGCACGCACATCCTGGCACTGGTTAAACTTTTAGGAGTGTGTATGTAAGTGCATGCTTTTGTGTGTGTATGGATGTGTGTTCTTCCTTGTGTGCTTGAGTGATCTCAAAGGGAATCAGTGAAGAATACAGAGCAGAAAACAAAGACTGCCAAGTGGTTTTGAGGCCACACAGTGTGATACATTCATTGCCAGTCAATGTTAATTACTTCTCTGAGCCTAACAAAACAAATCTGCCTTCTCAAGACTGTTACACCAGAATACCCTAACCAACATTTCCTCCAAAATCAATCAATATGGAAGGCTCTGCTGACTTAATGAATAGTGTCTAGTCTTTTCTTCTCACATATTCAGTGGCAACCTGTGTCAAAAACCTGCTAGCCAGCCAGCTATTGTGTTACCTTCAGATTAACAATAACAGACTGCTATCAAGATTTTTATACACTGTTACTGCCTCCGTCTGTCCCTAACACACACATGCACACAGACTCAGACACACACACACACACACACACACACACACACACACACACACATACGCACACAAGCACAGACACACACACACACACACACACACACACACACACACAGCTACCTTCTCAGTGGTCATTCTGTCTCACTCTCTCTTTTTACCTTCTAGTGCCTTTGACAATAATGAAAAACACAATGGCTGCTTCACAATTCAAAAAGTATTCATTTCAGGAAGATTAAAGGCAATACAATTAGCTGAAAAGAGTGGATGAGTACAAAGAGACATGATCAAAATGCACACTTATGCGTTCATGTGCCATTTTCACAAGGCACATTGTGTAAGTGCATGCATGTTGACAGAGACCAAAAATAATTCAGAGATTTAGAATTATAATGCATGCAATGCATTTCAGCTCTAAATTGCAATGTATTTTAATTAAACCTGTCAAAGGAAATGTGTAAACATACAATTAATTTGAGGAGCTCAAAGTATTATTAAAAAAAAAAAAAAATGAACACAAATTAACACAATGTTCAATTTTTAACCACTTTTGACCCTTAACCCCCCTTGACGTCACAAATGGCACAGCACCTGCTGCCAGCACCGAGTTAGTTGAAAACTCATAACAAACAAAATGAATGACATTTCAGGAATCTTCCTGATGGATCTCTGGACAGAAATAAAATCATTTCTACATTCTGCGACATTGAAGTTATGTTGGAGCACGAGTTTACAGCTAAATGCCAAACATGTTTTTGCTAGTACTTCCAATGATCGTAGTAGTGTCTCGAGCAGCGACGTTCTTCAAACCACACATGTGGAGTGCATAAAGGGCAAATCTGTCAAAACAGTGCAAGACCACTGCAACTGTTGCCATGGACTGCAGACCCATCAGCGTTATTTAAGACAACGTTCTGAAAAACATCATGCAGATTGCATCGAGGAATCCATACAAAAGTGGAATTGTAAGCAATCAAGTAATTTAATGCATTTTAAGTATGTAATCAATCTTGATTAGTTCACGACTACCTTGTGATTAACTCAAAAAATGAATCATATGACAGTCTTAATGTTAATATTCTGTTCTCTCACAGGAAGTCATGTTTGTTTGAGCTGTGAAACTTCAAGAGATAAAGGCCGTGGTGCTTGTACATAAAGGCAGGCACAGAGAGAGACAGCAAGTCAAACAGAGACAGAGACCTGAAGCTTGTAGACACAGAAGAGAAAGTGAGCAGGGGGACAGAGCATGGAGCTGCAGGTCAGGGCTCAGGGTGCACAGCTCATAACAGCATGTCCAACAGAACGGCATGCAGACAGCTGTACTCACTCCTGACACAAGGACATACTGCATGTTGTATCTGTTTGTGCATGCTTGTGAGTGTGTATGTGTATCAGAGAAAGAGAAATAAAGCCTGACTAGTAGCAGGTAGAGAGAGAACAAGACGACGGATCAGGAGAGATGTGAGAAATAATAAATGTTCTAGACAGTCTCTCCTGTCGGCTGAGCAAAGCACAGACCAATCTCTTGACATATTCAAGCAATGGAATACGAGTGATTTCTCATTAGCACAGAAATATGAAAACAAACCCCACTGTGTGACACCTATACTGGTGCAATGCATCACTTTCTTTGTGTAAGGGTGTGTGTGCACCATTGTGAGTGTGCATTTTTTTTTTTTTTTTTTTTGGTTGTTTCTGCTCACTGGTTGTCTTTGTTTATGTGTGTGTCTGCCAGCTCCTTTATGCCAATGGCTATTTCTCTAAGAAGATTAAAACACAAGTGCTTCACATCCTCTCCACGTAATTTATGAAGCTGATGATCAATATTTCCATGCAGCTTCACACATGCCCCACGGTTTCACTCCTCTCCACCAGGCTTATCTGCACTTCAAGGCCCTGAGCATTTCCGCCTCGGGGTAAATGTCTGATGGCCTTTGATTACAAAGAAACAGATGTAAATGTGCACCCATATCACATCTCAGTCAGATCAGTCACAATTGTGGCTACACATTCTGGCCCTGCCACAAACTTCAAACTTCAGTGTCTTCAGTTCCCTCTGAACTGGGATTTGTCTCGCAAAGCAAGTTCAAGATATGGTTGAGGTATCTTTGCCTGCCAATGGCTTCACAAAACCAATAGCAAAACTATAAAAAGAAATTGGAACTGGACTATAAGCAATTGTGCAATCATGTAAGCATGCTACCCACAATGCCAACATATTAAGTAGACTGTAGAAGAGGGATGTATGAAAAATAAATGGATTACTAATATTTGTTATGTTCTCTAAAGAGGAACTAATTATTTATCATTACACAGGATATGATGTTAACATCCTTTGATATTGAGGGGTCACATGGAGGCTGCTGAACGATTTTCTATTCGCAAAGTTCGTCTTACATTCTGGAGTAAGTGCCATCTAAGGTATCAGTCATTATTGGGAATCCTTGTAAAATAATTTCCGTGCACTTGAGATGCACCATTACTTTTACTCACTATTGGCAGGCTAACTATAGTATAGTAATAATGTAAGCTATCTGGTATTTGATAGAGGCCTCTCTTAATAGCCAGAGTGGGGAAATGGCATTGAATGTCACTGAAAACATTCATTATATCTCTGCTGAAATAAATCAAAAAGGGAAAGAAGAAAGGTTCCCTTCTTCCTGTCTGTGCACCTGAGCCCACATGGTCCTCAAGGGTTGTTGATGCCATTTCTTTACAGAGGTGCTTGGTCAGGAGGTAGGCTTTTTATATATTTGAATGTGATAACCTCAACATAGCCTTGTAGGGAGCAGGTTAGCTGTGCAGCACAAGTTACCCGAGTTATCTACTCCAGTTCAAAGCACGCCACTGTAACAAACGAAAAGCCCACTGTTAGCTTGCCAACCAACTAATCTTGCTTTGTGAGATAGGCCCCTAGTCTTTGTACGCCTGCCAACAGTGTAGCAATAGACTTTCCTCTACTTCCCTGAGAAAAAAAAAAAAAAAACATACAATCAAAACAGGCAGCATCTTCTTGAACAGTGCACTAATGTAATTGCTTTTTGCAGCTTTTTTGGGGATGATATATCGGCAAATCTGGCTTTAATATCAAGCCTTCAAGCATGCAAAGTTAAGATATAATTTGATTCTAACTACTATATGTGTCTGTGATTGTAATGACTGTCATCCGACCGTCAGTATGCACTGGATGCTGGATATCCCCATCCTACAGCTAAACTGTTGCTGCGGTTCAACCGCCAAAATGCTGTTTGGCTGTTCGCCTAACAGCCTATCACTGAACTGTTTCCTATATTGGGCCATGGTTCTCCAAGGACCTGAACACATTAACCGAAAGCGTTATCTCTTCCAAAGCCAATTTAAAATCATCTGCCATCTGCGGCTTATTTAAGTTGCTGTGTATTTTTGGCAATTTTGTGCCATCTACGTGAGGATATCAGTTTGCTCTAGGGTGAAGATTTGGTGCTGCGAGCGTTCCTGGCTGTTGGAGGCTGTAATGCCCAATGAACTGCTTTTAGAGCGAAGGAAAGGAGACAATTTGATTGGTCATGATTGAAGGCTGGCCCACATAAATATTTTCCTCCTAATTGGGCTCGATTTTCAACTGCACAGCAGATGTACCATGTGTAGCGGGCCACCAAGTTGCCACAAATTCATTGCCATGCCCCGTGCATTTTTGCTCGTCACCTTTGGTCCTGCACCACTGATTCACAAAAATAGAAACCTACATGATTCTCTCAGCCAGTCTGGGAGCTCAAGCTGAGGAGACAAGCATTAATTTGGGTAATTTTACTGGGTGCTTTGCTCTTTTCTTTAATAACAATAATTATCTGTTGAAAACATCTGTAGAATGTGCTCTGTCTACCCTCTCTTCCTCTGCTTCTCTTTCCAATCAATGTGTCTGTCTTTCCTTCTCTTGTCTCTCTCTAAATCACCCACACTCTTTTCCTCCCCCTCAAGCTTCCTCATGCCCTTTCTTTCCTGCTCGAGTCACACTATTTCACTTTCCCTGTCTACACCCCACCACACACACATATATACGCCTTTCATCTTTCTTTCTTTATTTAACCAGGCTAAACCCTTGAGTAATGAGCATCTACTTTTGTCCATTTCATTTTCGGAAACAACAGGCTCATTCCAAACAAAGCCAGCCTACAAGCCAGCCCTGCCTGCCTCTGTGCTCCCCTGTTAGATAATCAAAGCCAACTAAAAAATTGGAGAATGAAAACAGCAATGTAATTGACAGACAATCACTGATGATTATTCTGGAATGGTGATTGGGAATGGTTCTGATTCTGTGTGCGGAAAGAAGGGTTTATTACATCCTCCCATCTTAAATAAAATCCCTTTCCACAATCATAATTTGAGTCAGAGGTTTTTCACCAGGAGGAAGTGGTTGAAACTCGTAACTTACCCCAGTGGCTTCTCCAGTCGGCTGCCTGGTGATCCGACGATCTCCCCGAGAGTGCAGAACATCTGACCCAAAAAGTCCTGGCAGCAAGGAAGGGAATACAGGTTGGTGCTGGTAGAACACAAGTGACAATAAATGTGGGGTGTTATGGTGTACATAAACAAAACTATGAGTTGATGAGTTTAACAAACAGAAGGGAGAAGATGGTGTTAAGGAAAATGAGGGGTTTCAAACAACCACGACATAAAACTGTAAAACACGTGTACAAAAACAGCTGGAGAGGGGTAATTAATGTCGAGAAGTTTTCAGAGACAGCGGGACATGGTTTCAGCTACAGTCATCTCTTTCACCAGACTTATTCTCTCGATATAATACAGCACTGATCTGGTAAATTAGACAATTGATTTTCAAATGGAGGGCACAGAACAGACGAAGAATTGTGCCCCGTGTTTGGTTCCAACAAAGTTTTGTTTGAACTAATCACAGCAATGGTGTAGGATGACGCACACCAAAGAGACCTTAACTTTGGTCGTGACAAACAGGGCACACTAAATGATTCAATATCACGCTGCAGTTTGTTTAGTTTCAGGAAGATCAATGGTCTGCCATGTCCACTGATTGTACTCACTCCTGTTGTAAAAAATAGCCTAACCATGTGCCTGCAGAGTCAGAGTGAAAGATCTCGCTTTATTTGTTGTTTCTCTACAGTAATGCCGAGTTTGTTGACACTCCCTAATGTTTGACTGCTACTGAGCCTGAGATCCTTCTTCTTCAGAGAAGAATCAATAATCTGGGGAGAGAGACAGCAGCCATACAGGGTCAGAAGTGAGAGAGATTCCGGGACCTACGTTGAGTTCGACGGGCTTCCAGAAAGGTTGGGCAGGCAGCAGCAACAATAACAATAACAACAACAGAAAACATCATATACCAGGAACACAACACCGTACAATACCTAGCACCCCTAGCACTGCTGAAAGGAGGAAGTGACAGTAGAGAGAGACGGCATGCTGTGCCAGACGGCATGCTGTGTAAGCAAACTAAAATAAGATGTCTCTATGGGTCAAATTAAAGTTTGTGATGGAAAAATACAAACCCTTTTATCCAAATACTGTACATAAAATAATCTTTTAAACTGATTATTTTGACCAAAAAATGTTTCTGCCAATGCTTTTTGTCACCATAGTTTCCAGCATTTTGAAAACCAAACACAGCTTCTCTTTTCCTCTTGAATACTAATGAACACTAATGATACTAAACATACTGGTGTTGGAAACTAATGGGTAAAAGCATTGCATAATTGACAGTTTTCTACATGACACAATGCCTATCACAACTACTGCTAAGTCTATGGCTATGAAAAAATATTTAAACCTGCATCTTGGAAATAGTACAAATTTTAAGTTCATGGCAGAACCATTGCATGACTAATCACTGTAACAGCAGGTGAAAGCAGCACATTGTATAATCAGGCAAAACTATAAACATTCTTATCATTTCGTATTTGGATGTGCTAAGAGTCAGGCAATATGAAAAGGTTTGCTTTTTTCCATTGTGGAAATACCATGCAACAGACACCATGCAAATAAGCAAAGAAAAAGAAAAAAAAAAAAAAAAAAAAAACGCACCTCACCTTTAGACCACTGATAAAGTGAGTTTGACCAGTCTCAGATCTATTTTATCACTTTAGCCCAACAAGCAATATTCTATGGATTCAATGGCAAATAGCCATTGAAGCCATTCATTCAGTTATCACTCCAGAGACAGGCCTCCATTTATCTGTGGCTCAAGGTCAACAAAGGTACGTGCACTCACATGTTTGGACAGGTCTGGGCTTTTGGAGTCAACGTCATACCTGGAAGGAAACAAAATAGTAGCACAGCCAGATTTACTGCAAAAACTGTAGAGGACACGCTTATCTAAGGGGAGACATTTTGATTGATACACCTTAAAAAGAGGCTTTATAGCAACCCCGATGATCTGTCATCACTCTGAGCAGAGGGGATATATTCTCAGCATATCACACTTCTATCCCACTCCGGTCCTTTCAGATCTTTATATCTGTGGGGTAGAGTAACAGGGGAAGGTTTGGACAAGACCTCTTCTCCTCTTCCATAATAATGAGTAGTGGGCCTGATCTGATTTGCATTCGAATATAAAGCGATGAAAGAGCGGGAAATGGGGCATATGGGGTGTACTAAGATTAAACATCTGAAGAAACGATAGATCCTGTTAGCTCAGAGATTAATGAGGCTCAGTTAGAGAGAAAAGGAAGGGATACTATGAATAAAAGCAACTGTCCACATGAGGAAAAAAACAGTTGTGTAAGCTGTGTAAACTACGATCATGTGTTTCTTTCTTCTTTCTGTAAAAAATGATAATCAAATGATACAGTTGCTAAGCAGTTGACGCAGTGTATTCATTATTCTGTGATGGCATAGCTGGCATAGGGTATAATCTTCATATAAAAAGGATAATGTGCAGAGGGTCACTCTATTGAGAACTTTCAAAGAGGCTTGAAAGCTCAAGGAACTGAAAAATTGGCTGCTTATGTGTTTTAAAATGCAGATAAACCGCATCCATGAGAGAGCAGAGGAGCGAAATACAGTAAGTTTCTGCATGCATTCTCTGTGTGTGTGTGTGTGTGTGTGTGTGTGTTTGTGTGTTTCAGGGTCCAGTTCATAAAAGGCGGGCAATTAACCCTCGCAGCTGGCTGGCCTCGCAGCCCACATCGACGTATGATAATCCTGACATGCATTTAAAAAAAGCCATTTATATATCAAAGAAATAAACATAAAATGGGAGATAGAGAGCATGAGTGAGAAACACTGCAAGCTGGAGAGAAACAAACGCTGTGAACAAAAGCTTGATGACATCGATGAATGTTGTGATTATGAACGATATGAAATGCGATTGTGTGTCACAAAACTTGTAATCATGAGGTCAGGTTTTTTGGAGTAGGCTAAATGCAACGTCAGGGCTTTCGATCAGCTCAGAAAGAAGAACAGGCAAAGTAAAAAGACAGCAAAGGAGGAGAGAGGTTTGGGATAGGGGAGGCGTGTTGGGAGCGTGATGAGGGCCACAGGGACACGACTTCAAAGGGAATCACTCACAAGTCAAAGCGCAGGTTTTGCTTCTCCTCAAAAAAGTAGTCCAGGATGTACTTTCGAACAAAGTCCGGGTTTAGCGTATTGTCTATCACCTCCGTTCTGCCAAACTGAGGAAGGAACAAACAGATGGATATCGAGAAGGACAGGATAGTGGTAAGAATGCAAAAGAAGCAAATCAAAACATTTGGGAAAAAGTAGTGAGGATACTGGACATTTGGAAAATGAGCATCAGTAGGTTTTGCATTTCTCATGTGTAATTTCTCCCCTTACTTCTCTTTCTTTCTCTCTCACACTCACATTTATGCATACAGACAGACAGTCATACTCAAGACACTCATATTCATATGTACAGATTACAGTTGCTTGATTAGCAGAGGTGTTATCGCACATTGGTGCTGTACAAAGGAAACCAAGGGTGTGTTTCCTGGCTCTTTGGTCTTCACTCCTCTCCCACAATAATTACAGAAGCAGGATCACCCACTCATCAACCCAGAGGAGAGATAGAGGGAGAGAGCAATATTTATATAGAGAGATAGAGGGAGACAAGGGAGCTGGGCAAGGAGAGAAAAAGACAGAGGAAAATAAATGGCTCGAAAGGTAGAAAGAGCAGAGGCGTGGAACGAGGAGGAGAGGGGGACAGAAAGCAGAGAGAGGAGAGTGGGAGTGAGAAAAGAGAGGGAATTAAGGTGATGATTAAAGTCTCTCTTAATTAGTGGAATTCTCACCACCAAAGCACCAAATTCAGGGAAAATGCCAGTGAACGGCTACCACTGACCCAACAGCACTGCTTGCATGCATAGCTATCCCTAAAGCTAAAATGCAGTCTCACAGATGAAGCACAAAATAAATCTTTAAGCACCTCCTAAAATAACTCACGTTGATAAAACACTCATTCTAAAAACTGCACAACCCATAATTCTACAGCGAAATTAGAGAGTAAAAAAGTATTGCTTGGAGACCTAGCAGTGTGACTAAGCATATAGAGCTTAGAATACAGCCTTGGGGCTGCCATATTTTTTTTTTTCATGCATCTATTTGTGTTGATGTATGAATTTTTAATTTACAGGAAAGAGAAGCATTGATATAGTAAAAACCAAAGGACTGCAGTGGTACATTCTCTCTCAGCTCCACAGGCGAGCCTAACCACGCATGTGTGCATCAGCTCCAGCAGAGATCAAACACAGTACAGCACAACATTTGAAAGTGGCATTTCCTTACTTTTGTCCATATGAGAACTGACTCTTTTTACTGCATACTTCTCATTATCTCCAGGTGCGCGCCATGCCTCTGTTCCCTGGAGCCTGTTTTTTTTTTTTTTTTTTTTTTGCACTCCCACAAACACTGTTGTCATCCACAGCAAATGAGCTCTCACTATCATGTAATATGTGTCACAGAAAAGACTTCTTTAGCTAGACTTCTTTACCTACCCCACCCAGCCACCACCCTCCCTCGCTTTATCGCTTGCCTTGGAGACTACAGCTCCCCTAACAACTTAGCTGCAAGTTCAAGATGCAGCCCAGTTGTTAGGAAAAAAGGTTGACATTTTTTTTATTTCTGCAAACCAAGGATATGTTCAAATGTCTACGTTTTCAATTTTGTGGCACAAAGTGAGTAACAGATGCTGCGTTAGCTGGTAGGAGGCATGATGATTGGTTCAGTCAACTGTGACTTTATGTCCTGTGTCAAGTGAGGGCTGTGTTTTTTTCCTAAAATTACCAGATGTTAACCATGATATTATGGGTGAGATATGTGCAAAACACCAACTTGATCTATGATTTTCCCTTACCTCCCCCCTTAAGGATAGATTAGAAAAAAAAAATAATAATGTTGTACAACAATGTCACATGCATATTCTATATCCGCTGGCTGCAGCACTTCACTGAAGCTTCATCACACTTATATTGAATGAAATGTTCAAACTGAAGATTTCAGGGCACCCCATTCACTAACCTGGTCAATCACATACCATGTGCCCTCAGAGCAACAGTGCAGGGTTTGAATCTGGCCCAGGTCCTTTATTGAATATCATTCCTTCCCTTTCTCCCTCCTTTCCTGTCTCTCTCTATGGTCACGATCAAGTAAAGCAGAAATGCCCCCAAAAAATAATCTTTAAAAAAAAAAAAAAAAAGATATTATTTTATCTCTGATGCATTACATCAAATAGAAAACATGTAGGTGTCTTGTGCATCATTTTTTCCCAAAAAAATAGGTAATAAATAGCTTCTCTGTAGCAACTCTTCATACATCATCTAGTAAAAATCCTCAATATAAATCTTCTTAGTCCAAAGGAAGAAAACTGACTTGCATGTAAACCAAAAGCTATGCATATTCCCAGTCTCATGTCTATAACTGCAGTTGTTTCTAATTAGGCCGCTGGTATTGCCAGAGTCGGCATCAGAATAAATCTAACCGGGGGGCATTAGGGTAACTGAGGGAGGGCACAAACTGCCATTCATGAACTCAATCTATGATATAAATACTTGATTATATGAGTTTTCTGTCAACAACCAATACTGTCAACACCAACTTAGTTCCAGTTTCAAAATATGCTGCAAGGTACTTCACGTGCGTGCACACACACACACACACACACACACACACACATACACACACACACACACACACTGCACTGTGCATCTACACTGCACAAAATATAGCCGACGGGCAAGCCATCTCTCTCTCTCTTGCTCTCTCTCTTGCTCTCTCTCTCTCACACACACACACACACACACTACACTGTGCGCGTCATTTGAACATCATTTGAAATAGACTACATACTCCACTCTTATCGAATAAATTCAGACAGAGCCCCCAATCCTTAAATATTATGAATAATAATCATGAAAGCCAAGTCTGGCATCTAAAGTGAACTAAACACATGGTTTACCTGTTGCAGGCTGCGAGTGTTGCTGCTGAACCTCCTGAGAATGTTCCTCTCAAACGCTAGCTGAATCAACTGAGCCTTTCATTTGTGGAGCATTGCGCATCTGTTTTCCAAAAATACATTCCTCAGAGTGGAAAATGAATTGTCGCGCATTGCTGTAGAGGCGCCAAATGTTAAGGCATGTTTGAAAGCAGATAGTACACTGGGTGTTGCATTCAGATGTGTGTGGTGCTTTGACGGGATGTGCTGTATAATCCAGTCCCCCTTGACTGGCTGTGATTGTTTTTGTGAGCTGAAAAAAAAAAAAACTGTTTAGCAACTTCACACTCACACTTTCAATTACTGGTGATCCTGACAGATCCATAACATGCCTCACAGCCTTTACATCAAGAAATGAATCGCTGTCTGGATTCAGTGCAACAAGTGCACTCGCTAACTGTGAGTTGTGCTCACTAAATCTGTGAACCATTCCTACAAGCACTGACAGAATTGTGCTGTAATACAGTCTCTGTAGTTCTGTTTTTTCGTCATCATCATCCGCGTGTCTTGTTATTCTCACAATGACATACTTATCCATGTTCTTGTTCACTTTGCATCTCCGTTTGGACATTCTCTGTGATGCACTGGCAGCTGTGGCCATATCCCACACTTTGTTAACCTCCTCCCCACAGCACAGTTTCCATACGCAAGCTGTTGCACTTGCTGTGACACTTAAACCCATCATCCAGTTGGTGTCCTCTTTCTGTAGAAGCTTGTTCAGTGGATCCAGCAGGGCAAGATCTGTATCCATTCACTTGGCGATGAATGGGAAACTGGGCTCAGTCATCTCGCACAGCAGGCCCACAGCCTCCATTTGTATCTCCGCCATCAGCAAGGACACAGTCAGTCTGACAAAACATATATTATGTTGTGGAAGGAGTGTAGAGTCAGTGACATAGCTGCAAGATATCCTGTCCATTTCTGTTCCTGAAAGCGTTTAAGATGAACACCTTTGTAGTGCAAAGCAATTTGTAGTGGGCGTTACACACATGAAAGAAGTCCACAACAGTTGTGTCTGCTGGCATTGAGTGTACTACCACTACATGTAGCTGGTGGTTTAGGCAGGGTACATAAGGTTTCTCATGACCTAGTTTCTGCTGCAGTGGCTTCTGAATGCCGCCATGCTTCCAAGACACCAGAGCAGCCTGGTCAAATACCTGGCTCTTTGATGTGTCCAGTCTCAAATCAGTATCTGTGTCACACAGCCAGCTGTTGCCATGGTTACCAGGTGCTCTGTGACCTCATATGACTCATTTACAAAGGTAATAATGATATATTTTCACATCTGGTGGGGTCACACATCTCACAAGTTTCAAAATACAAGAGGAGTGCCTACTTCCTCCACTATAGTCTTGGTCACCACACTGCTGAGGGAGTTCATTCTGCATGTCATGACAGGTGTAAGTGGCGTTGCGAAGGTTCATTTTCACATTAGCCAATTCAGGATCCTTCTAAATTATACTGTCTAGTAAGGAGAGATAGTCCACCCTCCAACATTTTTCAGCGTTAATGTGCTAACATTAGCACTCAAGCTCGCAGGTGCGTCGTGGCTGCTCACCGAGGGCGGCTCTTGCTGCTTGGCACCTTTGCTCCCTCCTCCGTCGGTGGAGCTGGTGATGGCTGAGCTGGAGGAGGCCCTGGAGAGCCAGCGCAGCATACCGATTTTCTTACATCCATTTTCCTCGGTTTTTGAGTGCAGTCGGATCGCTCTTACAGGAACATACTGACCCCAAGTGCGGTCTGAATTTCTCGAAGTACATTACGTGCTGGTTTTTGACGAAAAGACAACAAATCAAATCTCACTGCTCAAGCACCAGACCAGTGAATTTAGCACTTCCCCAAATTTGATCTTATGCAAATGTGACTGACAGGGTGTGCTTTTGTATTTTCATCTTATTATTTTTGTTTCTGCTGTTTTGTTTCTGTGAAAAGGCTTTCACTCATAGGGCTCTAGTTTCGCAGACCAGGCGAGGCGGGGGCGTAGCGCAGATGCGCTTCGCCAACTGGGTGTGGCCAGGCGGATTTTCCAAGTTTGGCACGCCGTTCTCGGTGGCGCAAGTACTCCGCCGTCCCTCCTACCGGCGCAAGGGAGGAGAGAAGGTGTGGAGTGGGTTTGACACAACCGATTCACATTTAACCAATCAAATGAGCCCCTGTCCTCGCCTTTAAAATGCGCTGCGCGAAGGCGTAATGAAAGTTTACACAGCTGACAAGGAGGTCTACTGCCGCAGGCGGAGCGGAGCCCAGGAGACCGGCGCGGAGCGGAGACCGGCGAGCAGTGCGGACACGTCGCCAAAACCTCACAGGCAGGCTTCCGGGATGTCAGGCACATGAACGATGCAATAAATACCGAAAAAAACACTATTCAATGCTACGATCACAATCAGCACATACATATATCTCCATATCAACTGTCCCGTCACAGCTGATGTCAGATCAAAGGAGATTGGCACCGTTTGTGCTGATTGTGAGGTTTTGGTGATGTGCGCCAGCCAGCCAAACTTCCACTGCGCCGGCTCCGCTCCGCCTTGCGCGGAAAGTAGACGTGGTTTCAGGAGGCGAGCTTTTGGCGCACCTCGGCGAAGCCTTTTGGCACAAAACTGTCACTGTATGTGATAAATACTAGTCAATTAATAAAACAAAAAGTTTGGCATTAAAGGCTTAGCGTGAGGATGGGTGGGTGGGGGTGTGGCCTGTGAATGTGATTGTGAATGTGAACAGAAATATAATTGGTAAAGTTAGGAAACTTTTGATTGTAGCAATAACCCTAAGTCATCTTCTGATAGGGTTTTTTGTTTTTAAAGCAGCCGAAGTAATATTTCTACTGATTCCCACAAAAGCACAATACCTAAGCCAAGGAAATTATTTCATTCTGATGAATTATAAACTCTTGTATGTGATGAGTCTCTTTGACATTTACGTTTGTCTGTTTCACAGTGAGCAAACTCTTGCTCTGAGCCAACTGTTATTCTTCATTATTACTGTATCTCTGGTGACATTTGCAGATTTTTTTTTCACTCACTGTTTGTGCTGCAACAGCTTCGAGTGATGATTCAGCTGTCTGTACAGTACATGGATGTCCATGGATGGATGATACACACAATAATTACAAATTTTTCCACACTGCAGCACTGAGTGTAATCTGAAACACATGTTTTGTGGTGTGCCTTCCACCTGCAGTGCACCAAAAAGGCATTAAATGAAAAGAGGTGCGTCCAATAATTGGATACATGTTTGAGCCAAAAGTCACAGTTTTGTAATGAAGCTGCTAAACTCTAAGGCGTTAATCATTTTTCAAGCAATCCATTAGCAAGTAAGAACTAATCTTTTTTTCATAATGTGGAAGGTAACTGTATGAACCCAATCTGGACAGGAGAAAATACTCTTGATTGATACAGTAAAAAAGCAGCCCTTATACTCTACCCTTTTGAACAGTAGATTAAAAAAAGGAACTTCTCTCCTCTTCATTGTTAAAGTAGAGTAATAACTCTCAAAGATTATCCATCTTAAACTCATGTTTTACTTTTTATGAACTCACTCTGTAAAGATGTCACATTGACACTTTCGGGGATCAACAGCATCAAGAGAAAAATGTGGAGAAAAGGACACCGATGTTGAATCTGCGAGCCACACTGACACTCCAAGAGATCCTGAGGTGTTGATGAGACTGTGAAAAACGTGTTAGCAAAGTGGAGTGTGATGGCTCCATAATCTGATATCCCTGCTGAGTGGAAGAGACAATGCCGAGCTGCACAGTTCATTAGATGCTACTGGGCTGCAGGACTGCCTAATGAGAATCCTGCACGAAATCCCTAACCTGCACCTTATAAATGTACACAATCAACAGGCACACACATCAGCTTATACACACATAAGATGTAAAAGCCACTTTAGAGACTTGCAGTGTCTATTACTTCATTTCGGACATGTCCCTAAACAAAACACACACGCAAACACTTAATGAGAAAGCATGGCCTGCTGTAAAAGACAACAAAGGCCCCAGCACCGTGAAGGCAGAGGAGCCAGAGTAAGACATGAACTCCTTCATTATTACTGTGCTTTTTCCCCTTTCTTCCAAATGTAACAAAGATTAATTTATTTACTCAGGTTGAGTAAACATGAAATGTCATTGTGTTGTTTTTTTTTTTGGCTAACGAACACCATTATGATCTTTGGCCACTGATATTTGTTTATCTCCTCTTAATCAAGCTGGGCAGACAGTGACACGGTGATAATCCGTTGAGCTGGTTGAGACTTGTTTTCTGACAGACAGGTAATTGGCAGTCTGATTAGTGTGAAGTAATGTCAGAGTGAAACCCTTGAAAGGACTGCAGTGCGTCTAAAATTCCTTGAACGCGAGAGAGATACACACAGAAACACAGAGGCGCGGTCTAGTGCCATTTGGCATTGAGCAGCCTCACTGAACAGAGATGTTCTTGTTAGTGCCTTGCTTGAGGGCGCTGGAGTTACAATTGTTGAAGAATGGACACTTGTGGTTTGTTTCCCAAGCCCTTGTTAGAGAAAACCATTTTTGCGCTTACATTTTTAGCTTGAGAACAGGTCAAGATGGCTTTTATTGTCCCACCTCTGAAAGGAGGATAAAATACAAAGTTTATCTTCACTGTCACTTTAGAAAAGTTTAAAAGGTTTTCGATCCAGTCTTCGGGGACTCACAGACATTACACGTATCTGTTCAGTTCTTGTGCTGATACATCTGATTCAATTAGTCAAAGCATGGCTGAGCAGTCGACTAATTAATCTGTGCTAGTCCAAGAACTGGACAAATATGGGGAATTTATGAGAGTCCTGAGAACTGGATAGAAAACACCTGTTCTATTACTCTGTCGCAATCTATCAGTGTTTAATATTGACAGAACAAAGTGACAAGTCTTCACAAAAATTTGCTCAGATGAACCCAGTTAGACGGAGAATTCATACATTTGGCTTCCATAACAACACAAGTGACAACATTTAGTCATCAGGGCACCTTTGATTCCTTACACACATCCTTAAGTGTCACTTGGCATCACGAGTAATTAAATCCCTAAGTTTGTTACTTTGAGACCCTGAGGGATTTAATGCTGATAAATGCCACAGCTGTGATTATGTGAGAAAGTGACACATGCAGGCATTAAACAAATGCTCACACATGCAAACACACACACAAACACAGATATATGCACAAATATGCACACACTGGTGCACACACACACACACACACACACACAGACACACACACACACACACACACACACACACACACACACATACACCCGTAAGAAGCGGCATGCAAACAGTGTGTGGTAGCTTGTGATGTCACAAGCGAATCAGACAGTGGGAAAAACAGGGAAAAGGTCAGGCTTGTCAGTTCTCCATAAAGCAACTGTAAATTAGCACATCCACCCTCTCTCTCTCTCTCTCTCTCTCTCTCTCCTTCTCACACACACAACCACGCATACAGTACACACACACACACACACACACACACACACAACCTCACACAAATTTGCTTAACATTTTGGAGAAAGACGTTAATGAATGTGACTTGTATCTCTTTTTAATAACCTTTGTGAACTTGTTTTGCACTAAGAACATGTATGGAGTCTTGCTGTAGAACTAAAATAAACGTTGCTCAATAAATCATTGAAATATAATTTTAATTGCTCTATCGCTGTTGGCCAAGAATATAAGAATACATAAAACTCTACGTCTCAGAGTGCATGTAATGACTCCAGGAGGTCCTAATAATTACACAAAGCTTTTGTTTTTTTTTTTAACCCTTAATTATGTTTTTGCCCTCCACTGAATAGCCCGAATTTACTTGCCTAACCCTGAAATAAGTGAAACCAATTTATGTATGAATGTTTTTAAGACATCAAGACCGCCTACCTTGAAGTGCATGTATGTGTATATGTGCATATATGTGTTTTGTTATATGCGCATGTATGCTAGCATGTTATAGCACACAATTGCACATAACTTTTGTGAGTAAAACTTTCCTTTTGAAAGTACAGAACAATTCACCAACAGTTTTCTCCCCTCTGTCAAATTTGTTCTTCTTGATAAGGATTTCTCATTATACTTTGTGTGCAGCAACAGATTGGTCCTACCTGGAACCTTTTAATATTTCCCATGGCCAAAACCTATTATCCCTCCAAATTTGCAACCAGATGCAGTACATTATCTACTGTTGAAGAAAATGAATGTGGGCAGTGGAATATTTGAAAATGGTTAAAAGGCACAGCTGGCATACTTCTGTGATCTTGCACAGCTCAGGCCAAAATGATGAAGAAATGAAAAAGGAAGCTGTTTGTATGTACCCTGCTTTATCTAACCAGGACCTCCATACTTAAGAAAGCACCAGCTGCATAAACATGGTAGATATGGTGCTTGGAAAACAAGCACAGGAGGAGGTGGAAATCATCATCAGATATGATCCAAGCCTCGCTGAGAGACCGGTGTGCTAGAGGGCCCTGTCAACGCAGGTTATTTGTAAGGCCCTGGTGAGTCACCTGTTTGGCTTTGCTTTTTCTGGCTGAGGTTTTGGAAGTGTATGATTCAATCTGGCTCACAAAGAGTTACCTGGAGCAGAATCTTGCACCCATCAGTTTGAAACATTATAATCACATCTGTGATGTTTTATCGCTATAAGGAGCTGACTGCTGCTAATGTTTTCTGTTTTTGTCCCAGTGGTCGAAGGTTTGGGCAGGGACTTTGGATTTGGTCTGTCACATGCAATTTTTCATTCTCTTCTGGCGTGTTTCAGATGAAACTTGCAGGAATGGTGGATTTTGACACTGAGGTCTGGTATTCTGAATATAAACCTGATTGGCCCACCACAGTGCCACCACCAGGCTATAGGGCCCAAAGCTTCACATTCAGTAAACATTTAGATATGAAATAACCATAATAAATAATAACTAATTTATTCGCATAGCCTACTGTGTTTGGAGGAGGTGGAACCGTAAAGTTAACCTCCCCTTCTAGGCTACAGGTTAGCATCATTTGAGACAAATAGTGTATTTTCTCAGCATGCAACTCGCATTACATCAGAATAAGGCTTTGACTTGAAAAAAAAGTGCAACCATGAGGAAAAGGTTGCTGGTACATCCTGATTGAAAATAAAATAATATGATGAGTTCATTAACCTAACTGGTGTGTGCTCTGTGCATTTGATAGGATTAACACTGGACCTCAGGTTTATCAGGGAAAAGCACTGTATATGCATACTAGGACACACACATGCAAAGCACCCCCTCAGTCCTCCAGCTATATGGGAATGCAAGCCCACACAGCCATCTGTTTTCACAAGGTGTAACGTAAGCAGCAGATGAGGGTCCTCTGACTGTATAAATACATATGAAACCACTTATATTATAATCCATTATACAGGTAACAGTCATAATGGGCTACATGAATAAAGATGATAGCTGGGGCTACCTTGGTGTTTGGGCAATTTGTGCTGTAGAACAGGTAATGATGCTGAACTCAGAGGGCGACATCACAGTCATCTGTCCCATTATGAGTATGACTGTGCAGGCATAAATATACTGACTCACTCACACATGCACAAAGATATACACAGAGATACTTGGTAAAACAAAAATAATAGTGGTTTGAAGTTGCACTTAATACACACTGGTGCTTACACAGCACTGTGAATAAATGAAGTACAATCATATAAAACATAATGGGGATATGTGAAATGAGACACCCTTTAGAATAGGCTTTAGAATAGGGGCCCAGACACTAAGCAGATAGCATTTAAAATAGGTTTACTAACATGCTGTCTAAATTTGAAAAACTGTATTATACAGTAACATTCACCTAAGACCCTAAAAAATTACTAAATGGGAGCCTGTCTTCCAAAACTTGTTATCTCATACAACTAATATCAAAAGAGCATTTATACCCTGAAAGCTGAAGTCTGCAATAGGAAGAATGCCCAGTGGTGGATGGGTCAAACAACCAACTTACACCCAGGCGACCAGAGTTCGAGTCCAGTGTGAAGCAACAGTGGTTTTTGTTTGTTGCAAATGTTAAATATGTTTTGTCACATTTTTTGACACGTGTTTTTTTATGCCTAAGCCTAACCTGGCCCTAAACTTAACCATGTGCATGGTTTTGTGCATGTCATGAAATGGCACATATAACTTTATTTTGTAAAATCTATAGTTTCATATGGTGACTAGAAAAAGTATTGCACTATATAACATTACAGTTTTTTAACCTTTATTTACCCTGGGTAGAACAGTATTTTCAGTTCATCATTATGGCCCTTAAAGATCAGTATGAACCCCCAGGGATTTGATGGACTTTGGTCGACACTTTCTCCACAGCCACATCAGTTGTATTTATTTGAGTAATCAATTATTTGTTTATTAGTTCCTCAATTCAATAATCAGGTCACTAATTCATTAGCAAGAGGATCACTGCATGGCAAATTACTTCTTAATTTACGTGCCTGTACAAATAAATTGTAAATAAATTAATGACCATCTAGACAGAGAGCCAAATATAAACAGAGCTGAACGGATAGTGATGCTGTGCATAGATAAATAAAGCCTTAAGTGAAAAGGATGAAGCAGAAAAAAAAAAAAAAAAAAAACACAAAAAACTAAAATATCTTTGCTGGAGCCGGTAAAGGGTATGGTGAAAAACTTGAAGTGGTTCTTTGCTTCCCAATCCCAGTGCACACACAAACACACACACACACACACACATACACACAATAACAACAATCATAGCAGCAGAAAACAGTAATTTCAGCAAGAACTTAATTGGATATAAATCCCTTTCTCACTCTCTCTTCTCTGTCTCTCTGTGTGTATGTGTGTGTGTGTGTGTGTGTGTGTGTGTTTTCTGTTCTCTTCCAGTTATCTCACCTCTCTCCACTGTTTGGTCTCCACTCCCTGGGTATAGAGGACGCACACTGTCAAGAGAGAGAGAGAGGGAGAGGGAAAGAGAGAGAGGGAGAGAGAGCACACAGGCGAATACAAACAGACACACAATCAGGGAAATGCAGGCAGATTCCAAATGGGAGATCAATGCAGCGGTATTAGCTCCAGTACAGTGAACAAACAGACACAGCACTTTGAGCAAAACAAAGGGTTCCCAAATCACACAGCAACACAACAACAAAAACAGGTAAAACCCAATCAGACCACGACAAAGATAGAGATAGAGCGTGAGAGGAGCAGAAGGGGAAAGTGAAGGATCAAAACAGGGACAACAGAGAGGAACAGAGACAGACGTTCGGCACAGGCGCAGAGTTTAAATAGATTATCAAGCTGGAGGTTACTCACATGGATCTGACTTGGAGAATGTGTCTTTGTCCAGCAGATTCCTGTAAAATGAAAGAACAGAAAAGAAACAAATGTAATGCACTGACAAATCAATACATTTTCATGCTGAAACTATCACAGGTGTAATTATAAAGTTTACACGATGAATTCCAAGGAGAATCACCATTGCACAAGGCTGGAAGTAACTATTTACAGGTACTCATTGTTCTTGTTACCCTTGTTTCTCTCATTAATTGAGCAGATTTTAGTTCGATTTTTATACTACGCTTTTATATATATTTAAATAAAAGTTCGCCTTTACTCATGTAAGATATTTTGCTACATCCCCCACCACTGACATTATATTACGTCAAAATTTGCTCTTTGCTTTAATGAGAACTCAGAAAGGAATGGCCTGATAACCACTTACTTGACAGAACTTTTGTGTATAGATACATGGACCTAAGGTCTGAACAGATGATGTACAGGGTTGTGATGCAAATGGAATCAAACTGGCCACTTGTATCATCTGTTCAGGCCTTAATACTATAACTAATTCTGTCTGCTGTGTTTATTATAGGGTGTATACTGCAACTTGGAGGTCAGGATACATTTCCTGTATCCTTACCACCAAAAGATAAAAAGTTTTTGGAAATAGATGTTAGGTGTTGTGGTACTTGCAAAAAGTCCAAATCAATATACACATTTGGTTTTAGTTTTAATCAATAAGTGCATGCTCTATTTTTATGATGTGGCTCTAGTATCTCTTAGGTACTCCAGCCAGGATAATAGCACAGACTGACAACTGTGCATTTAGGAGATAAGGGAGCACTTAAATATGAAACTGCATCCATAAAGTGTGTGGGCACACTGATCACTTATTTGTCTGCATTTACAGTCTCTGCTCTTTTAGTCTCATTTACAGTGTGTGTGTGTGTGTGTGTGTGAGTGTGGTGTTAGTTGTAGTGGTATTATTTATTAAGCCCATTGTGGGAAATACCTCTATCACAGAAACATCATATACCTAACATACCTCTAACACAGAAACAAAGCCAAGCAAGACACAGTAACACACACACACACAGACACACACACACACACACACACACACACACACGCACACAGGGATTTCAAACCCAGTACAGCACATATTGTACTTGAGCACAGCCGTCCATGTCTCTTTTGACAGAAAAGTCTGTTATGATCATTCCACTGTGAAAAACTGACCGTTTGAACATCTCTGTAGACATTTTGGAAAAAATAAACCTATACTCTGTATGTGTGTGTGTATCTATATGTGAGCTTTCTCCTTTACTACACACACACACACATACACACACACACAGGCTTGTTCACAGATTCACAGACAACAAAATCAGCTGGCTAGCAGGTGCATCAGCAGAGGAAATTGTGGGGTTTGGGAGTTCACACAGTGGCAGGCTGATTGCCTCCACGTCTGTATGTTTACCGCACTCTCGGCTCCATCTCTGATTGCCAACCAGCACCACTGCTCCATCTTTGCAATGGCATGTTCTTTAGAGTGCAACCTCATACTTTCATCATCAATGCAAACCGAGTTGCAGAGTGACAAATGTTCTCTAATGACAGTTCAGGAGTATCAGTGGGGGAAAAAAAAGACAAAATTGGTACATGTAGTCTTGTATGGGGTTTGTAACATATGAATAAGATTACAGACACTCTCGAAACAGAATGCAAGCACTTTGATGACCAAGGAGCATGTTTTAAGGAGAAAAGTGCATGCAAAAAGTATTGATGTATCTTGAAATAAGATCAGAATTGTTGACCATTACACAATTATAGTCTGTACGTTAGAATTAACAATTAACTTCTTCATCCTTTGGTTCAATGATTTTAAAAGCAAGCCAATCAATTAGTTTTCTTAAACTGTGATTCGTAACATTAATCACCATATTAATGTCATTGATTAATCTGGTAATTAACATCACTAATTACAATTTTCACTGGTAAAAAAAAAAAAAAAATCACTTGACATAGAACACATTTTACTTTTACCCTGGGAATTGAATAGCATGTCTGTGTACCATGTGCCTCGATTTCCAGCAATGGCTGTAGACAGAAGATTATAGGTTTTTGTAATGTGAGAACCAAAAAAGACGCTGTCAAGGGTTTTTCACACTGCCTGTTATTTGGTCTGTTTGTCCCACTCCACCCTCCATTTTCTCTGTGGAGCCTGATGTGTTTGCGACATTGGGATGATGTCTTGTAATGCAAGTAGGTGCTCTGTGCACAAAGTAAGATAAATACTTTTTCATTAACAAAAGAATGTGTCATATATTCTTCGCTGGTGCCAATATATAAGGTTATGTGCAAGGATCGCGTCATCTACACATTTTCAAATTCAAACTCTGGTCACCCAATTCCTAACCCATTTTTGCTGCGGTTGAAGCTTACATGTTTAACCATTCTTTTATAACCAAAACCTTGCCCTTAAACTTAACCAAAATTGATTTACTTGCCTAAATCGAACCATTAGGCAACATTTTCAATTAAAAGTGTCCTGGTATTGCCACATGACCCAATTTGTGCTGGAGAAATGTTATGTTCACATCATTTGCATTCACAATCAGTAATCTGCACTTCAAAATTCATGCTCATTTAATGAATTTTGATAAGGCTGCTCTGTTAGTCAATTGTCTTTACAAATGTATTGAGCTTGCCTGTATTTTTCATCATTAATAGAATCTCCTATTCTCTCTTTTGTATGTCCCCCTGCTCTCTCTCCCTGATGTATAACAATTTCAGAAGGTGGCAGGGAGTTCCCTCCTTCTTATTTGTCTTTCCTCTCCCTTTCATTCATTTTTTCCTCTAGTTTCTGGCTCAGATCTCTGTCTCACTTTATCCCTCCTTTAGCCTGATTTTGATGCTTATCCATCTCTTCTGTGACTCTTTCTCTCCCTTCCTCCATCTTCATCTCTCAACCTCCTCCTCTTTTTTCTGTCTCTGCAGTACATTTCTATTATGCTTGACCTTTTCATAATGCCTGCCAGGAGCTGCTGTGTACCTAACACTATTACCCTTCATGTTTTTGTTTGCTTGCTGGGTCACAGCAATGACATGAGAACCATCCCTCGAGATGCCAGAGCCTACTGGCCTCTCTGTTTTCCGAATTTTTTGCTTTGCAATTTTGTCAGCCCGAGTCTTTCTGATCTCCTATTTTGCTCCTGCATTTCCTTCCCCATTATCATTGTGGCTTTCAATAATAACTTGAGAGGGCATTTGACAAATGGAAAGAAATAAAAAGAATATATGAAATCCTGAAATCCCATGTTTGTCGTCCTATGTTTGAAGTTACAAAGACCTTACTAACAGCTACTCTGTGATAGCAAGACATTTCAGCGGAAAGATCAGTGCTGTCAAACTGCCTGTTCCTGTGATATGAACCATGTTCATATCAGAAAAGATACTGCATGTACAGTACTCGCTGTGGAGTCCAAGGTTCAGTTTGATCCAAAACTTTAAGAAAAACATTGCAGGATTCAGTGCCACCAAGGGCAAGTTAATTAAAATAGTGAATGGGATCACACACTGCAGTTTCTTAGAGTCATTTTATCTGAGTTGGAAATATTGCACTGCAGCAACTCTAATACAGCAAAACAAATAGCACTTGGGGTAAGATATTGAAGTTTTGAGCTTACCATGCTTACTTGTGAAGGTGTTTCAGAAAGGGGCACTATGCAAAACTGCCAGGGATCGATTGAAGTCAGGACCCTTTAGACTCATCTTACAGAAATCTTTGAATAAGCAGTAAGTCCGACAATGAGAACCAAGTGGACCCAACCATCTAATTATGTCCTTGTTCCAAAGTGTTTGTCAGTTGAGTCAATTTTGCTTAGTATACTTTTATTTCAATGTGCTTGTTGCAGCTTGAGGAAACTTTTTGAACCTTTTTGAGAGGCAAACACAGATTTGTGTGAAGAGTGATAATTTCTGGGCCCAGTAGCTCTTTTCAGAAAAATGGAGAAAACAGTGTTTTGTATCGAATTCATTCATGGGTTACTGAGTAGGGTTATTCTATCTCTCTCTCTCTCTCTCTCTCTCTCTCTCTCTCTCTCTCCCAATCCCAATAGTCACACATGCCAGCGAGCTAAGAACAGGTGCTGTTCATCAGATTCATTATGCTTTGCTTGGTATGTGTTATTCAGCCCTTCTCCAAATACATATTCAGCTGCATTTGGATGCCCCTCCTTCTCAAAGGGCACATTAGCACACATTGTGAGGCAGATATCCCTGTTTAATAATGTGACCTTTCCATTCCTTCATTATTGTTTGGCTGTGAGCCATCTAAGAAAGCAGCAACTGGCAAGATTACAGGTTACATAAATGTTGCAGCTTACCGTATCATTTTCTCTAAAACGGTGGAGACAATCACTGTATTATCATCATCCCAAATTAAGTGCTGTGTGAGTATTTGTATGTAATAATTGTTATTATTCAGAAATCAAGTTTGCTGTTTAGTTAAATAATAAAAAAAATCTTTCACTATAAATAGTTGGCCAGAATGTATTTTGTTTTGTCATAAACTGCTGCATGACCTTTATTCAGCTTTTGTTAGAGTTACAGGAGATGGCAGCAGTGGAATTATTTGTTATAAAACATAGACATGAAGAAAACAATAAAACACTTTAAAAGAAGAGAGGATAGGAGAAAACTATTACAGTGTTGTATTAAACACACACACAGGAGTGCTTAACAGGTATAACTGCAATATAAAAGGATTCAGTGACAATTTTTTTTTAAATGTAGTTTTCAACTATTCTTACACAAAAGGAGACATGTTTTTGTTTTTGTTTTAATCATTGATTCCCTTGGTTCATTACCCGAGAAGGAAACTACAGTCAGAATATCCTCAGATAACTACAGTTATTGTTTGGCTGTGAGCCATAAGAAACCACTCCAGCAAGACTGCAGATTATAAATGAAGCATTGCATTAGTTCAGGCGGAGCAGTGAACTCAAGCAAGCATCACAGCTGATCAACCCAACCCGGTGTTTAATGCATTCATCTGACAGGTCAGTGGCTCATCAGCTGATTGGCAACAGCTATATCATTCAGTCTCTGAAAACTGCATTAGAGGGCTCATGGTCAAACGGCTGCTCAGCCCAGTTGACTAGTTATCCAATTATATTCATGCAAGGGTTCAAAATACTCTTTATAAGCTCTCAGTTTTTGCCCCACTGCTGTTTTATGCCATGCCTGCTGCAACTTCCTCCACTACCCCAACATCCGCCTGCTACTTTAAACATACTAGGTCGTGCTGGCTAGCTATATTCTCAGCTGTGCCTATTGCTATGTTTTAATTGTTATGATTTATTATGCAGGGGGATTATTGCTTCAGCAGATTCCTCATGCTGCGAGGAATTCCAAAGCTCCCTCAAATCGAAGCCTGTCCGCCAAATATAACAGTATTACCATTTTCAATAAATGGTTAATTCCTTTACATAAGTGTCTCTGACTAAACTGCTGTTGTTTGATCTCTAAAACTTTGAAAACAATCCATCAGTGTATTATTGTCATCATGAATTAAGCATTTGGAGGGTATTTATGCCATACTTGTATTTAATAAATGATATTTTAATACAGTTTGGATAGCAGCAGGTACCTCTTAATCTGTCTGTGTTCATGCAACATGCATCTAGTCAACCAAATCAGTCGTCTTTTTCCAGCAGTCCAAAGAAAACAGTGATTCACTTTTTCTTCTTTTTCTCTGTAATTGAAATGCTGTGGAGGAGGTGGCCATATTTCTTACAGCATCTTTTCATATGCACACAAATATAGAGACAGTCTGCCTGACCTTTCATTTATTCTATTATTTAAAGTATATAGCTCTCAAGACCAACTTACAATGAGCACATTTCAAGAACACAAGTAAACTTGTATCACCAAAAGTTTTCAGAAACCAATTTTAATGAGTCTAAAGGCCTCAGTGCCTTTACAATATTCATGTAACTACAGACCAATCACATAAGACTAAATTGCTAGGAAAAGAAACCAGAGAGAGGAGAGAAGCATAATGGATTTTTTTAAAGCATAGCACCTGATTAACAAGCCAACCACCCACCTGTACGCATGTATATGTGCATAAGTAGTTAATTAAAGATGCGATGTGTAGGATTTTCTCATGAATAAATGACACGTTTTTATGCAGGAAAAAAAATCTCGGCGCCTTTGTGTAGTAGAAGCTGTAGCGCGAGTGATCTGATTTGCGCTGTGTTTGGCCTAATTTGTGGAGTTCCCAGGCTCAGCTCCCCACAAGCCTGTATTCACACAGTGCCCTCTTGTAGATCTTGAACCAGTAAGTTATTCATCAAAATCAGATGTAGCAGAGAGGAAGAAATAATTAAGCATATCCACAGAAAGCTCACAGAGCCTGCAGAGAGGCGAGCTGCTAATTGTTTTAATTTCTTGACAAGAAAATCTGAGGAAAACTACCCACATTTATTCCATCGGAAGGATGAAAAGGAAGGAAAACTGATTCCTCCATACTTCTCCCTATATAGTGAAGTATTTTATCCATTTAGAGGTATTTTCAACCCTGCTCTCGATACATAGACCCACATTCACACCTGGGAGCTGACCACTGTCTCCTGATTAGTAGGTCAGTCACTGCTTCTTCAGATTGTCATTGATTTTCTCTGTGTTTGTGCAGCTAGTTTGTGTGTAGATGTAATAATCTATGGAAGTGTCTTGGTAATTGCTTTATTTGTTCCCAGCTGAGCCGCTTGCCTGCCCTGATGTACTTCAGGTTCTTGTAGTTCATCCACACATGGAACGGCCTCTCCGTTCCCTCCAGTCACTGTTTCTACTCCCCCAGTGCCGCTTTGACCGCTAGGATCATTATCATAGTTTTTCTGGGTGGAAGAATAAGGCACAGGGATGTAACTTGTTATCTTTCAACAACCTCTGAGGCATCTGAAGCATCAACAGAGGTTAGGATGTGGGCAGATGTCAACGCCTTTTCTCATGGTGCTTTTTTAAATCGTCATGAGATAACCTTTGCTGTGATTTGACGCTATATAAATAAAGATTGTTTGATGCTTTTTAAATCTGTAAAATGCTTCCCCAGCAGCAGGGGACCACACGACCACAGGAAAATGAGAGGTTTGTCGTGGAGCTATTGAACTGTTACAAATGAACTTCCTGTACAAATTGGCGAACCCCAGAGACATCTGGTGTTCCTTGTGAGTAATGGGCTGCGGCCACTCCTGGACTGCCTTAAATCTTGACTGGTCCATCTCAATCTTGCCTGCACACAGAATGAAACCAGGAAGAAGACAGGTCTGGTGAAACTCACTTCTCTCTCAGCCCTGAGGAGAGACACAAAGAGGCAAAAGGAACTCCAGTACTTTAGTAGCCTGCTCATCTTGCAGTGCTTAAGATAACCCACTCAAAAAAACATGCTGAGCCTCTGTGTTCCTGGAACCAGTAGCAGCCAGAATGTGGAGGTAAATAGCAAAATCAGAGATTAACCTTGCCGTGTCTGTAGCTTTACTCTAGTTGCCTCCCTGCCAAACACACAATAGCCAAAAACCTTCATCTCCTTTGTGAAGGCATCCAGTGAAGTGCAGGCAGGTCCCAAATCGCTGTCCCCGAATCCTTGGCTTGCCCGTCCAGCCGGCTGATTATGCAATTAGGCAATCCGTTTAGTGACTGGTGAATGGGAAAGGCAGGGGGCTGCAGCTCGAACACCAAGTAGTGCTTTGACAAAAATGAATGGCATGTTTGGGTTCCCAGGCCAGGAGCTCAACTGGCGGTGCGAGGTGCAGCTGGAGCTAGGGCCGTGGATGCAGGGTCTGCAGCGGCGGCTTGAATCTGGGTGGAGAGGCTGTCTACAGTGTTAATGAGAAACTGCATGTTCTGAGCCACTGTCATCATGTTGGGCTGGTGTGGGCTCAAAGCTGTGTCCTGCTTACCTACCAAAGAACAAAGCTGCTGGAGTCCATTTCAGGCCAGATCACACTGTCACAGATCAGACAGCACTCAAGTGAAGAAACACAGGAATGAATATGTTAAGATCAACTAGTTTACTGGAGGCAGTAGGAAGAGGACAAGCCCAAACAATCCAATCCTGAGGCAGATTTTTGATCTGGAGTGTGGATTACAGATCGCTGGCAGATTACTGTTACAGAGAAAAATAAAACTGAGACTAATGAGCTGATGGGGACCAGGTGTGTACCAAACTGGAGGGCTGACAGATGATTGGCTGATGAGTGGTGCAGAGGGCGTGCAGGTGGGTGTGGCAGGTGCTTTGGAGGGAACAGCTGGCAGCAGATGACAGGTGGGCAGACAGGAGCTTGTGGAGGTGCGCTTCCTGTGCAGGGGCACACAGAGCAGCAGCAGAGGGCTGGGAGGAACTGGAGGTTCCAGCTGAGTCCTGACAGTCTCATTTTATTAAGTCAAGTTTCATTTCTTTTTTCTTCTTGCTGGTCCTGTGTATTGGTTTCCCCCAGGGTCAGTTCATCACATCATCAAGAGATCGGCTGCATATGTAAGATAATTGTTGCAATGATAATTGTCGTAATCACCATCACAATCACTGCCACCACGACCTACATTGATGAGAACATCCACTCATCTCGATGCTGGTTATTAGCAAATACAATGGAAGTAGCATCAGCCACTCCACAATTATATATTTTTTTTTACTTATAGCTTACAAAAGTTTCAAGTGCTTTATTTAAAAAAAAAAAAGTGCACAGGAAAAAAACAGCCAAGAGAAAATGTCTTTATTTTTCATATACTTTCATTTTCAGCTGTTATTGAATAATTAATAGCTTTTTATAAGTGCTTTCTGACAAGCACATTTCAAACCCTCTGCTGAGGACCTCGGGCAAAACCTATTTTAGATCCACTTGCTTAATCTGAAATGCTTGATAAGAAGCAGCCTGGGAGCATAAATGATGACTGATAAAACAGTTAAGCATTTTGCATTAGAAATAAGACGAGATGACGGATGAGCCGATGGCTGAATTTAAACATGGGCATAGGTGACAGTACAAGGTGATTAAAGGTAACCAATACAAGATTTTCACTCTGTAGCTCATAATCTCCTCAAAAATATGATGGAAGGATGAGCTGGTAATCTATCCACATTCTCACACTTAGTTTGTTGTTTGTTCTAGTCCGTCTTGTTTGTGTAAAAGTTCCTTCCCTGTAGCTGGTGCACATCTTTAACCTTATAATGCTCAGGCTCAGCCAGCATTTAGTGCAAATATGGCAGAAGCACAGAAGTTGAAAGTGCAATAATTCCCAGTACAGTTTGCCAAACTTTCCTTTGATAGAGCAATGTCTGAAACAAAAATAAACACCGTGCTGTTAAGAGAAAGAAGAACCTGAAGCCGAGGAAATTTCAACAGACACTGAGCTGGTCATTTTTCCCCTAGACAAGTATGCATACTTTATCTAATCTAATCTAATTTATCTTTTGCACTGCTGCTACCGAGAGTTTAGCCAACTAACTAGATCAAATACCTCATTTCCATTAGTCAGAACTAGGTTGTGCAGAGCTGTGCATGGCAGAGCCTGATAAAGGCAAAGCTCCGTTGGTTCATCATGTGTTTCCATTATATACAGCTAACTGGGCTAATACCATGGTTGTTGCAATGCTGCGCTGCTGTTGTGTCAGAATACTAAGCTGTTCATCTGTTACGCTGACAGCTGCTAACCGATTTTCTATGAAATGAAGGGTGGAGGACTGAGATTTAGAGCAGTTTTCTGTATGCTGTCTTCTATATTTTGTTCCTCAAATGTAAGTAAAGAGAGCAGAGTTACCTAACGCAGCACGTGGGCGAGAACAGATCAGCCACCATCATAAACAGCTCTGTTTATGATAATGGGCTTCTTGGAAATCTTTTCTTATCAATCAGATATTAGTCAGTGCAGTCTGTTTTGATGTGTCATTGCAAATACTGTATATGCTGATCATGCTGATCTCCAGATAAACAATATTCTATGTTTTTTGGTGTGTGTGTGTGTGTGTGTGTGTGTGTGTGTGTGTGTGTGTGTGTGTGTGTGTGGGAGAGGGGGCGGCGGGTTGAGGGGGCTGTGTTTATTGGACTTAAATTAACTATCATGGTTTGGTTTGGTGTGGTGTTTTTGGTTTGGAGTTTTTGGTTTGTTTGGTGTGGTGTGGTTTGGTTTACTGTATGTGGTGTGGTGTTTTTGGATTGGTTTGATTTGGATTCAGTTGGATTGGCTTGGTGTGGTTTGGTTTGGTTTGGTTTGGTTTGGTTTGATTTGGTTTAGTTTGGTTTGGTTTGGTTTGGTTTGGTTTGACTTGGTTTGGTTTGGTTTGGATTGGTTTGGTTTGGATTGGTTTGGTTTGGCTTGGCTTGGCTTGGCTTGGCTTGGCTTGGCGTGGCTTGGCTTGGCTTGGCTTAGTTTGGTTTGGGTTGGTGTGGTTTGGTTTGGCTTGGTTTGGTTAGGTTTTGGGATGGGGCCTTAACAGCATACCTTAAAGTTTAAAGTAAATACTGCCAGCTAGTGTAGTGAAATCCATGGTGAATGCAGCGAATGGATAAGACTGAAATAGACTGCAGCATCCCAGCCTGTGTTTCATGACCCATTTCAGAGTGTTCAAATGTATTTTTTGAGAAGACTCACACACACAGAAACACACATCAATGTACACTCACGCTCTTTATCTATCTTTCTCACATACACACAGACACACTTTCATTCTTATGGCAAGCTTACAAATTTTGGCACAAAAAATTGCACGCACACACACACACACACACACACACACACACACACACACACATGAAGAGATGCATACAAAGAAGTGGGCATACACACAGACAGAGAGTTCCTGTAAAGACACCTGCCAGAATAGTTGAAGGAGACATTCAATCAGGAAGGAAGGGAAAGGCATGACAAAAGGTTGCATTAACTGGAGCATCAAACACCACCACACAGCTACTGTAGCAGAAGCCCAAATGGGTGTATTCAAAACTAGGTCTGTTGAAACAAAAACTCATCAAAGCAATTGTTTTATTATCCTGTGCCGAGTGCAACCCCCATAACATATGCCTTCCCACACACCAGCCCCAAGTCAACAGCGGTCCTGCCCTAAATTTACAAGCAAACCTCACAAAAAAATCTAATCTTAATGATGCTTCCAGCAAATGAAGCTACCAACGTGTATACAGATGCAAGTCATCTTTACACTTCAAAACTCTGGTGGTTTATTGCATACTGTACAACAAACCCATTTAAACCAATATTTGCCCTGTACTGTCTTAAATCAGCATCTTTGAAAAAGGCCTTAAGTGGATATCTCCTCAGGACTGTATGTTGCTGCAATTACAGCTAATTAATGTATGACTGTCTCATAATATCACAGTGAAATCTTCTGTTCCTTCCTTTCAACAAAACATTAATCTCAGTAAATAGGAATGAAGTTTGAGAGAAGTTAGTTTACTCTACTCTCTGACTTTTTGAGGTCTCTATTTTGCAGAGCAAGGTGGAAATGAAACATAAACCTAAGCTGAGAAAATATGATCCATATTTAGTCAATTTGGGAAACTCGCTTCAACAATTTAACTCAGAATATACTGGATTTTTTCTCAAAATTAGATCTTAGGTTTTTAAAAGGATCCTTAAGATGCCTTAAAAGAACAGAAATAAACTTTTAACCCAGGCATTAGGCATAGCATCGTACAACTGCTGATATGACATGATGAAATATTTAAAATGTATCACCAGATTTGCATTAAGTGTTACATAATCAATTTCAAAGGGATTGGCAATACTAGAGGGGTTTCAAAACTAACTTCCTGAAACATAACTTCCCCTTATGTAAATGAGATTATGAAAGGATCTGAGATGCATGGAGGCAGCGGGGGCAGGATTTTGGTATGTATGTCTCTATGCACAAGGGAATCACGGAAAGCAAAAGAATGCACATGTAGGAGAGAAATCGAATCCAAGAGCAACTAAAAGAAAGAGAAAATATGTGCATCAGAGAATGTGTGTTAGTGTGTGTGTATGTGAGAGAGAGAGAGAGAGAGAAAGAGAGAGAGAGAAAGAGAGAGAGAGAAAGCTAGATGGAAGGAGAGAAAAAGAACAACAGAGAATGAAGTTGTAACTGCGCGAGAGAGAAAGAAAAGATCCTCGGAGAATAGATCAGAAATAGACTGACTATAACGGAGTCCCTCCTGCACGAGGAGAACAAACAAACTCTTGTTCAACAGACAGACAGACAGACAGGCAGACAGGCAGACAGACAGACATAGCAGACTTTATTTAGGGGGATCTGACACAAACCAAAATAATTAGACAGCTTCCTCGCTCTAACCTGCAGGAGGTTCCTCAGCGCTCAGTGCAGCAGCTCTAACTACTCTGAATGCAGGCTGAGAAAAGGATGATGAATACCTAGGGATGAATAGCTTTTTTTTTTTTTTTTTTTTTTTTTTTGAAGTGGCGTTTCAAGACGTGGAAATTATGAGTTGATTAGATCCCTCACTCTGAGTACTGTACAAGTCAGCATAAATAAGCTGACACAGGCTAATTAGTAAATCTTTAGGGGCTCAGAGATTTTGATTTCAGACTTCACTGTTATTACTGGCTATGCTGTACGCTGGCACTCCTTAGTTGTAAAAAAGGGAATTGGATAGTCCATTGGATAGTCTCTTTCGTGCTGTGCGGTACTGTAGAGCACATCAGTAATTATATTAGGTACTGAGAGCTCTGTCCACAGCTGGCGCTGTTTGAGAAATGGATTAACATTATTATCTGGACATCACTTCCTGTGATTAAGTGATGACCAGCAGATTCTGAGGGATGGATGTCAACACAGTTGTAGCCAACAGAAGTAAACCTTCATGGACCACCACACTGGAAACACTGGTTGTAGCAGTGTTCCCACCGTGGCGTTCCCTGGAAGTTTACTTCTAAGAAAAAGTTGCCACATGCATGAGTGGCCAGCGGGTGAAGAGTTCATAACCAGGGTGCATTCTTGTAGTGCCAGGAGGGCAGTTTGTGGGTGTAACATGAATATGTATTCAAAAGATCAGGCTCTTTCCTTGACCTCTGCTTTACACGCACTGCATCACAATTCAAGAATGGGAAAGATGCGTGCGTGCGTGCGTGCGTGCGTGCGTGCGTGCGTGCGTGCGTGCGTGCGTGCGTGCGTGCGTGCATGCATGTAGGAAAGGAGAAAATTGAGCTGGATATTTATCAAGCTGAGTTGTTGAGTGGACAGTGAAAGGTGCAACCGTGATGGAGCTAAACAGTTTTGGCAAATACTCTTTGCAGGATTGTGTGCTCGCAAATAACATTTGACCATTTACTACATAGTTTGAGTCCTCTCTTTTATGGGCTGAATTTGTAAATATTTATCTAATTGCAGTGCTTAAAGCTACTGAACTTCTGGACCCACATATGCATTTTTTCCACTGCAAATGTACCTCGTACTGATATTCCTGGGTAAATGAGGTCCACAGAGCACAGGGCAAGAGAGTGGCAACACATGAGCAGAAAGCACATATTACCACAAAAAATCAATCATATCAAACATACCACTGTCCCATCTCTGCTATCCCACCCTCCATCCTCCACCTCTGAGGACCACACATCTCTGAGTAACAGGAGGAAACTGCTGCTGCTTTACAATTAGATCTCTGATCAATGGCCTCAGCTGCCAGCTCCAACCAACAGCAATTTACAAAACAGGATTTGTCTTGTGAGTTATGAGAAAGGCTTGCTCCCACCTATATATGAGACAAGGAAGAGGTGCTTACGCACACAATTTGATTGATTGTGCCCCAAAGGCACATACACAGATACACAGACAGACACACATACCAATACACATATTGACACACAGACATGCACACACACACACACACACACACACACACACACACACACACACACACAACTGAATGTAGAACACGTCTGCTGGGGAAATGAGAATTGCTGATATTCAGCTCCAAGTCTTCAATCACCTTTAGGTTTAATGTCGTGAAGATATGCTGTTCTTGAGAGGAGTATGGAGGGAAAGAATGCATCAAGAAGAGATATGGGAGAGAGAAGACAGTAGAATGTGCAATTTAGGGAGCAGTCCTTTTTTATTAAGTAACAAATCAAATTATTACACCCACACTGTAATATCTCTTATCCCCAAAACACACACGTACACAATTTCATCATACTGTACATATGCATTACACGTGTCTTTTGTTTTGTGAAAATGTTTTCGCACAAATTTTGGTGACTTTTGTGTTTTCACTTCAGATGAGGGGCCCACCATCCTTCCATCCTTGAGTAGTCCAGAATTATTTTGAAACGCTTTATTTTATAAATTAAATCAAAAATGTATGGTGGTCAAGCAATTAAAAAAATTAAAAAAAAAAAAAAAAAAAAAAAAAAAGTGCTTTTTTTTAGCTCCTGGATACTTGACATTTTGGAGATAGGAGGTTTTTATCCACCAGTGATTATATGTTGCCAAAGGAGAACAGAAACTGGTGTTCAAGGACATTTTAATTAGGATGGATTTTAACCAGAAGGCTATCCTTACACCTCATGGGTGGAAAAGCATAAGGAAAGTAGGGGAATAAATAGGGAAATAGGGAAAGAACATGTGGACGACAGAACGAGGGAGGAGGGAAGTGCAGTTGAAAGAGGAGGGAAGAACAAGGTAGGGAGATTGGAAGAACCAAGGGAGAGAGTGAGAGTTGGAAAATAGAGGTGGCAGATGAAAAAAAAAGTAGGAGTGAACAGATGGGGAAGGCAGAAGAGAGGTAATGTGGAGGAGAAGAGGGAGTGTTAGATGGAAATGGAGAAGAGGAGGCAGGAGGGCAATCTCTTTTTAAGATGGTAATGAGAAGAAGGGAGGGCGAGAAAGCATATTGGCTGCAACATGTAGCAGAGTGTTATTAAAAATAGTATGAGCTATCAGAAAACATTCAACTATTCCTAAATCATTTTCTCCTGATTTTATTGCTGTGTTGTTGCCTTTTGCAATTCTTTATTACATGGCTAATTGTAATAATAGTGACATATGATATACATGTACTAGGACAATTATGTAAACATCCACATATTGTAATGTTTGTGCTATCTGTGAGGCACTCAGAAAAAAAAGAAGTTTCCCCTCGTTCATTTTACACCTGCTATGGCGAAATTGTTACAGCAGCAGAAATAATTTATAAATAAAGCCATCTTCCTCACCTCAGTCGTCAGAACCCAAACCCGAATGCTGGCATTGCTTTTGTGTCGGATCGATGGCTGAACTAGGCAGGATCGTTTTTCCCACCAGCTGTTGAATTATTCAGGCCAGGGCTTCCTCTGGGGAGATTCCCACTCAGCCTGCCAGCCAGACACTGTGAGCTGGCAGACTGGTAGGGAAGCTTGGGATCATCACAAAATTCCCAACAGCGCTGGATTCCGTCATGTCCCAAGTCAACAGAGGTCAGTTGACGGGCAGTGTTACATATGGTTAGGACTTTGACAAACCACGGTTCATCACCATGTACAGCTTGTATCGATGCTTTTCTCCGTGAACAGACTGCGGCACAGAGCAGCCCCAAAAACGTGCGTATAATCTCAACAATAACAATTTTTCAAGTAAAAGCAAACTGTTTCCTATTAAAAAGTGCAATAATGTGATGTGTGAATGGCCAGGTGAATGTCTTCCTGCTGTGTGAGATCCAGAAATCCCTTTCATCTTGGAGTAACTAATGTAATCACATAACTTTTTCCCGTAAAATTATAAAGTATGACATTACCGTTCCGATTTCAGTCGTCACATTACTGTCAATGTGCTACTGCATAAGCCGCTACTTGCATAACATTATTTAAATTTGTTAACCTCTTTATTGGTGTAATATCTACAGCAAGTCATCTTATTCTACCTTCAAGTCATGTTGGAAATATTGAAATGAAGAGTAGAGAACACATGAATGTTCCAATAAAGTGGAAAATAATACTCAAAGTTGGAATTTAATGCTGCAGGCACTGTCTTTATTAAAGTGTCATTTTATGTCTGTTTTTAGTTAGACTACCTCTGCTGGTAATGTGAGCTAATGTCTACATTATTCATTGGCTCAGTTAATGCAACTAAGCCTAGTAAAATCTGTTATTTTTAAGAAAAGTTATGTGTAATTTATAACTTTTTTCCCAGTAAAAATATCAACACTGTGCAGATCTTCTGTAACCCACACACACCTACAGCACCTCTATTAGGGAAGATACAGCATGCAGCAATTAGCACATACAGTACAGTCTCTCATTATTTTCATTGATTGCATTGGCTTCTGTATTTTCTACTGCAGGTAACATTTCACAAAGGTCATAGGCTGCAAAGCAGCCTCGCATGTTGGGGGTGGAATTTGTTAGCTCTCTCTAACTTGCCTGTCTTCCTTCTGATTGGAAAAGGTGGTAAGCTATGAATTTTCCTGCTATCCGATTTTACATCTACTGATTGGGGAGCAAAAGAGGATATGGCGAGAATTTTCCGCTGACAAAAATCCTGGAATGAAAGTGAACCTATGCTGTAAAAATAATGTCCTCAGAGAAAAAAAGTTTGGAATTTTGTCAAAAGTAGGTCGATGTAAAATTTGATTGTTTCAGTAAAGTGGGTCACTGTGAATGTGGAGTGAGGAGCTCCTAGTTGGATGTCCATCCACTGCCTGCCTGCCTCTGAGAGAGAGTCTGTAATGAGCTGAGCTGCTACAGCCCCCTTACAAATAATTCATTGGCATGCACATGCACAGTCTGCATTAGGCTGAACTCATGGGAAATGCACAAATTCAAATTCTATCCAAAAAAAAAAAAAAAAAAAAAAAAAAATCACACCTTAAGCAAAAAGTGCAACTTTCAAAAGCTTTGTGTGAAGGTCTGCCTGGATGGATGAAGGGTGCTGTGTGACACATCCACCTCCAAAAGTCAAGTGTGATATTTTCCACAGGGTTGGGGAAATCTTTGCCAACAACTGAACCATCACCCAAATGTTAACCTTACACATAAGTGCAGTTATTTAACCTGCTCTAACCCTACTCTCTAACCCAAAATAAGCTTTATCCTATTCCTAAACATTGCATAAACTCGGTCAAAATGATGCCTTACTGTGTGACTGTTCTTGCCTTACCTAGAGTCACTGTGAGTACAGGGGAAACATTGATAGAGAGATTTGAATGAGCCTAGGGGAGCCCACTTTTTTGCAAGGTGACATATACGCCACCGTTTACAGCTTTTTGTTTAAGTTCAAACATAATCTAGGTCCAATAATTCTGTTTAACCATGGTGAATGCAATCATATAGAGCCTTGCAAATACATTCACAAGAACATATTACACAAACTCTCTCACACACACAAACACATACACACTGTTCACTCATCCATTATCCCCGAGGCTGGTAGCAGCTCCATAATCAAATCCAGTCATCTCACCCACGCACATTTCACACACCTCCTGCTTTGCCGTACCACACATGACTGTCTTGCCCAATAATCCCTTCCTGCACTCGGGGGCACAGTGCCAGAGCCAAAACAGCACCGCGGGCCCTGAATGGGCAAACAATCTCACATCTACTCTAAAGTGTGAATTCAACCATCACTCGCTATAAGATGCTGACTAGCCCACGGTTGAGGGAAACTGCCATAAAATTGGTATCAAGCCAGGACACACATACTCAACACTGAGTGCAACTCAGAGTGCAATTACATCATTTTTTCATTAATCCTCTCAGTCTCAGTTGTAATTTTTGATTGACTTCAAAATGTTAGTTTAATAATGCTATTGTAGGAAGACATTTCCAAGTCAGAAGTTACATCTATTTCAGAAACAAAGCTTTTGTTGTGGAGAGTCAAGGGATCAGCTTTAAAGGATCTTTTGGTATATGTAGGATTTTTTTGAATAAGTCATGATTTCAGATTAATTGCATGCATAGTCTGTCTCTATACGTGAAGCTATTATTGTCACAGTGATGACCCAAAAATAATATTGTGCTTTCTTTTTATAAATAATGTATACTGTCTCTGGACTGGTGAGTGTGATGGTAAGGTATGTCCTCCTGCTGAGTGAAGTCCACAAGGTCTCCTGGGACACAAATAGACACTTATTTTGTTTGTTGAGGCACTTGAACATCCCACATACAGCACCTGAAAACATGTTAAACGATGAGTCAAAACTGGACCTGAAATTTCTTAAAAGCTCAGGGGCTTTTTGGTAAACTTTAATGGAGGTTTCCACTCATTTCCACTATTCAATGGGGACTGGAAGAAAAACTGGCAGATCCACCCTCGGGGCTACATATCTGGAGCTATGAGCTAATTAGCTGGAGCTCAACGGGAATAAATTGTTTTATTTTCATTTTTAGCTCAGATTACTTTCACCTTGCTGGTAAATTTCTCCAAATCAGCTTGATACCATTACCAGAACAGATCATAAAAGGAGACTTCATCTTGTCTTGGCATCAGTATGCTGAAAACAGACTTTGATTTGGACTGTACTGTTTCTGTTGCACTCCACTAGTGATTGGAAGTACACCCCATTATCTCTGTTTTGGCGATCTCTGGCATGTGATTCAAAAGAAATTGGATCATTTTTTCGATTAGGATGCATCTCTTGTAGAGGTTGTAGTCCCAGTGAGGACAAAAGCCCATCTTTCTAAACTGCCAAGTGATGGTTGCTGTCCACAGCTGTGACTCACCTAGCTCAATAGTTCTGACTGGGAGCTATTAAGCTCCCATTACTCCCTCACATATGCCAAGGGCAGATGCTTCTATTATGGCACAATAGAGGCAATTCACCAAGCTAAATAACTTTTCACACACCTGTCTTGTTTATTACACAACTGTGACACTCACAAATTTTAGTGTACAGTATATTTTAACATGTTTATATGCGATAAAAAAAAAAGAAAAAAAAAAAAGAAAATCTTTGGCGGCTATGTTTCTGAGATGACTTTCATATCTTTTAAAGGTTTTATGAGGTATCCACCACTTGAAAAAAGTAACACCTGCTCCGCCAAAATGAGCGCTAACATAAAAATAAAACTCACAGTCGAGTATTGTTAGTGAAGTTGTTAGTTATGCTCACTGATAAAGGCAATCTGATCTCACACATATCACATATGTTCAGAATGCTAATAATAGCTACAGTATATTGAACATAGCCGATAGTACACAAGAATGGCAATGATGTGCCAATGATAAATAATCTATTATCAAAAACTTTGTGAAGGAAAGGTGTTTGACCTGGCATTATTGGTGAGCATTGCACAGATTACAATATACTAATACATAAATGAGATGAAGTGTACTTGGAAATGGGCAATATATTCAAATTCCAGATCAGTCAGTTCATGCCGTTACACTACAGCCGTCGCTGTATTCAGGTAGCACCCACGAGAAAATGTTGATACAAAGAAGAAAATTTTAGCCCTCAATCATATATAGTAATGCTGAGTATAAGTTACTGTTCTTGTGTTGGTTTATAGTGTTTTTATAGAGGGAGGTGTTCACAGGAGTGGGTAATTGGCAGAGAAGTAGTTCTGGGGAGGGGTAAAGGGTGTGTGTGTGTGTGTGTGTGTGTGTGTGTGTGTGTGTGTGTGTGTGTGTGTGCGTGTTGCAACAAAGTAAGCCAACATGACTGAGAATGGAGGGAAGAGATGCAGGACATGATAATGGAGAATCAGGTATCTAGTTATCGAGAACAAGCTCAGTACAAGCTCAGAGCGCCAGAGGGTTGGCCACCCTGTTGTGTTGTTTTGGCGGTAACACCTCAGCCTCAGGTTGGCTCTGCTGCTGCAAGGGAATAAACGTGGGCTCGGGTGAGCTATCAGCGGTAACTTCGCCTTCTTGTCTTTTCCATCGGTCCAACTCCCCCACGATGCTACAGTATGGTGACACTGATCAGCATCCTCTATAAGGCCAACTATAAGGCGTGCTTTTACATGTCAGAACAGTATGTATTTATGTGCCTATTATGTGCCTTAATGTATTCATCATGTGAAATAACAATAGTTTGCGGTTGTTTTGTTATAATGTGTTATTATGACACATATTTCAGGTTTTATGCAATGTGACTTTTTTCTCTGAGCATTAACATGTTTGAACA